>NW_010336926.1:1299-14572 GCF_000700745.2 Antrostomus carolinensis | reverse complement strand
TGGTACAGAAGTTAAAGTCTCAAAAATACTCTCACTGGCAAACAAGGAGACTCTCATGGTCAAAGTTAAATCTCGATTGTCATTGGTATGTGTCTCCTGCTATGTTATCAGAACTTAATTGCCAATGTTCAGAACAGTTGAACACCTCTGCCTTTAAACTGATCTTTCATTTTTAAAGCAAGTTCTGGGAGGCAAAAATCTTGCATAAGAAGAGAGTAGTTACCTTGCTCTGAAAACCTCAAGAGGTAAATCAACCTCTGAAATCCTCTTGGAGACCAAAAGTTACTATAAAGAAAACGTATGGTAACAGAACAGCAAGAACTCTCCAGATTAAACATTAATTGCTGCTGGATATCTACCAACCTCTCCAAAGTTTTAACATAGGACAGTATCTGCATTCAGATGTCAAAAATATCAGGTGTAATCTATTGCTATTCAAAATACACCTGTCATTTAACTTTTTTGGGGGGATTCCAGGATATCCAGGAATGCAGATCTGTTTCCAGCAGGCCATTAATCTATGAAGTGACACGATTTTTGTAAACAGAAGCTTTTGGCTTTGGTGAGAGCTGCTGACGGCAAGCCAAGGCAGGCCCAAGTTGCCACACAGCGATAGGAAGGGTTTGCTTGGCTTTGTGAGCCTCTGAGGTATTTGTGTTCAATTCCAGGAAGTGGAAACAGAGCAATACTTCACCCTTTTTCTGCCAGCCTTGAAAGAACGAGGATACGATGGATTCTTTTCTCCCAAGTCACGTGCCAAAATCATGTCTGAGCAGGAGAAGAAGCATGTGGATGGCTGTGCAATATTCTTCAAAACTGAAAAGTAAGCAGCAGAAGCAGCTTTTTCAAAATACATTAAAAACAGCCTGATTTAGGTCTGAAAGCTTTACCTCTCTCAGGGTGCATGGTAACCAAAGTACTGTGCTATAAAACAAAATAGAAAGTTCACTACAAAGAATGATCCTCCCTTTTGCTGTTCTGTGTGCAGCAGAGTCCTCCCTTTCCTTTCAGAAAGTCCTCCCTTTCCTTTCTATGAACAAAGATATCTCTTCAGAAACACAGAAGTTGCAGGAGTGCTAGCATGAGTAAAAACTTACGTGCTTTGTGTGCACATCTTTAGCAGATCTAATAAATACCTCACCTTCTCAACAAACTTGTGCCTTGCTTGACAGAAGTTTCACTCCTCTAAGATTAATCTTTAAAGATCTATAAGCTGTGCTTCAGCTGTTAAATCTTCAGGTATTAAAAAGAGGTATTACTGCCAAAGGATCACAGAATCTCTGCTTTTAGGAATCAAAATGTTATGTTATTGAATACCTGATCCACAAAGTTCCACAACACTCAAAGCATCAGGAAGGGAGGAGAGGTGCTGGCACTCATGCTTCTCATTTGTGTAAACTGCTCATGGGTTGTACCACACTGAGTATCCCTCTGACTGTTCCCTCAGAACAGTTTTCAGTAATTAGAATTAATAAGTTTCACAAAGCTTTAGCTCCCTTTCCCAGTTTTCATTAGTTCCAGAAACAAAAACCCACCTTTCAGATCATGTATAAAAACAACTCAAACGGTTTTTAATAGAGGAAGTCTGTGAAAACAAACAAACCGATGTTTTTCAAACCTTCAGGCCTTGATACTAACAAGGATATATACAGAACTGGTTACTGTGCTGTGGCGCGCTCAGTTCAAAAATAGAAAAAATACCTTTTTTTTTTTTACTAATAATACTTATTTTTAATTTCTAAGAGGAAAAAAACCACAAAAAACCCCTTTCAATAGGTAGCCTTCAGTTTGTCCTGAAGCACAGCGCTTTCAGGCACCCTAAGGCTGGAAAGGAATGAAAAACCAATTTCACAAAACTAACGGTGGTAGGTAGTGGTTTGAAAGAAGCTGGTTTTTAATAATGCATTTACCCAAAGGAAAAGGCAAACCTTTTCATTACCATCTCATCTTCATTTTTTGCCTAGAACGCTCCTGAGGAGGTGTGATCACCTCTGAGCGTTGCTCTGAATAGTCCTCTCGGAGTGCTACGCTGAAAGAAGTAATCACTTCCTAAACCCCAAGTATCTCATCTGCCCCGAGAAAATCTCACTGACCAGACCAAGAGCTCTATCCTGACTGGAGGAACATTTCTTAGAACTGTTTTTACTTTTATAAAACAAGAAGCCAAAAGACAAGTGCCTCACCCTGTCCTGCAGGCTCTCTCCTTGGACGTAGCAGACCGGATAGAAACGACGTCTTTGCACGTAGCTGTACGTCACACGCGTTCACACACGATTCTCTTTGTTTAATCAGATTCACGCTGGTGCAGAAGCACACGGTGGAGTTCAACCAGGTGGCGATGGCTAACTCTGAAGGTTCAGAAGCCATGCTAAACAGAGTGATGACAAAAGACAACATCGGAGTTGCCGTGGTGTTAGAGGTGCACAAAGAATTGTTTGGAGCAAGTGAGTATGACCGTGGTTCTCTCGTTGATTAGTCAGTTCCACGTAAAGGCACGGGTTATTCTTTAGGTAATACGGCTCTCTGGAATATTACTGCCATTGGTGGTGGTAACCCAACATTTGCAGATGAGTAAATGCTGTTCACTGTGCTAATTTGGGAAATGATACCCCATGGGTGGCTAAGACAGGACACAGATGATATTGTTTCCTGATCTGGTTGCACATTTACCTTTCTCCTTTCAAGCTTTTGTCCTGGCTTATTTATTCTGTTCAATTCTACTTGAAGAATTAAACTTTTTCAAGGTCAGTGTGTTTCCACGCCTACGCTCTTACCAACAGTTGTTGGTCATGTTCAACTTATATTTTCAACTCTCTTTTTTTGCCCTTGATTGAATCCTTCCATCTTCCCCTAGTGATTATAAGACAGTCCTAATGTACTGATGTGGAAGAAGGAGATTATCAGGTATCTTTTCATGACACTTGATGGACTGACTGTCACACTTTCATTCAGTTTGATCAGATGCAGTAGACAGTTTCAACAGACTTAAAATTGCCACCCTGCTCTGTCTGCATGTTTGCTTTTTCGATGGCTTGTTTCCAGTGCACCCTTCAAAGAAGCAGAATGTCTAAATGGCAGGACTGGAAGGAGCTGCTTGTGACTTTATGCCCCACCTTTCAGAGTACTGGTTCTCAGATAAATAGTAAAAACAGCTATTGTGGCAGCCACGTTCATACTACATTCATTTAAGCGGGTGTGAGTTTTTTCCCCAAGGGAAAAATTTGCCATACTGTGGCAGCTAAGAGTCAGGAAACTCCCTTGTGCCTTAAATATTGAATAGTGCTGCACAGTCTAGTGATGACCATTTGAGCAGCAGAGGAGGAATGCAGTTGTAACAGTATCAGATTATGTTGGCTGTTTCTTTCCTATATTGGAGAGATTTAGCCACGTAATATTATGGAAATGCTGCTAATGTAGAAAGGAGTAGTGGTTCAGGTCACCCCTTTTTTCCAGTGACGAGAGTACATCCATCTGCTGGTGTGTCTGACTTGGAGTCCTTAGGAGCTAGACCCTGAGTGTTAACAGAGGGGAATCTGCTGCATTCACACCCTCAGCCTTTCGCTGATAAAAATGTGTTTGTTTATCTAGGTATGAAATCACTTCATGTGGACAAACAGCTGCTTCTTGTGGCCAATGCCCACATGCACTGGGACCCCGAATACTCAGACGTGAAACTCATTCAGACTATGATGTTTGTTTCGGAACTGAAAAATATCCTTGAGAAAGCCTCAAGCAGGCCTGGTAGCCCAACAGCAGATCCTAACTCTATCCCTTTGGTGCTGTGTGCGGATCTCAACTCATTGCCTGATTCAGGTAAGACTGGTTTTTAGCTTAATTTTTAACTTACCTTTTAGAACGTTTGAATCCTCTTTTCCTCTGAGGGTGACGGGGGCGGTTTCCACATCCCTGGGTTAGGTACGGATAAAACCTTTTTAGTAACAGCTGTTCTTCAAAATCTGGCTGAAGCAAATGCACGTCCTCTGGTTGACTAGACTGCTTCTCCTGATCAGTTGTACGCTCCAGAAACGTTGGTCACGCCTACAAAGATGTAGAAAAGCACAAATCGATCTTAAATACATCATTAAATAAATACCCGTGCCTTGAGCAGCAATAACAAGTAGGAAAGATGTGAGTTTGTGATGGAACACGGAAGCTTTCTAAGGAGATGGGTTTGCTTTACTAATTATGACTTTAGATACTGTAATATTAATTAGGCATATGTATGAAAGCTGCCTCTGTAACACCCCGTCATGCTACAGGTACTATAGGTTTACTATAATCCTCAAAAAATGGTGTCAAAACTGCTAGAGAGCTTCAGTTCCCTGGCTGCCTGTCGGAGAGGCGTATACAAGAGAGACGTGGACAAGACAGCTGCGGTGCAGATTTCCCCTTAGTTGGAAATCTCTTGTCTAATCTCGTGGAGCGTCTTGTTGGCGTTTTGGTTTTTAACTCCAAAGCCAACGTTCCCTGAATGTCGTATCTTAAAGCAACTCCCTGAATCCTTTCCTTTGCAAACAGGTGTAGTGGAATACTTAAGCAATGGCATAGTAGCTGACAACCACAAGGACTTCAAGGAGTTGCGTTACAATGAGTGTCTCATGAACTTCAGCGGCAACGGAAAAAACGGGGCTTCTGAAGGAAGAATTACGCATGGCTTCCAACTCAAGAGCGCCTACGAAAACAACTTGATGCCTTACACCAATTACACTTTTGATTTCAAAGTAAGCAGCGATTTTTCTGAAATGGCAGACACTGACCTGGTCTCCCCAGGATGCTGTCTTAATTTTCTGACCATTGGCTGTCTTTCTCTTTGTTCCTGTACGGGCTTCATCACTGGTTCCTACACTCGCTGGACATTTTCCTACCGCACACAAATCCTTGATTTGCTGATGTTTTTTAAAGCTTCCACCCTGGCCCTGGCCCTGGCCGGTGACTTAATGAGAACGCAAAAAACGCCACGCGCGTTCCTTACCCTAATTCCAGGGCTGTGCCTCTTCCTGGGAATTGCAGCCCAGAAGCCAGTCGAGTTCAGGTTGCCAGAAGCGAGGTCTGTTCTCACTGTCGTGTTTCTCTTTCTCCCTAGGGTGTGATTGACTACATTTTCTATTCCAACACTCACATGAACGTGCTTGGTGTCCTGGGGCCTTTGGACCCTCAGTGGCTGGTTGACAACAACATCACTGGGTGTCCACACCCTCACATCCCTTCAGACCACTTCTCACTGTTAACACAACTCGAACTCCATCCTCCGCTCCTGCCTCTTGTCAACGGTGTGCACTTGCCGAACAGGAGGTAGTGGAGCCCTGCCCCTTTGAGGGCAAGGACCTGTTGTTATGGACCTGTACAGTTGTAAATCAAAGTATATAGGAGTGAAGTATGGCCAACCTTAAGCTGCTTCTTCAAGCTCCTTTCCTTATGTGTTTGATAGGAGATTTTGCACATTTTGGTGCATATTGGTATCATTTGGCACTAGGGCTGGAACCAAAGTATTATTCCCTTTCCAGGTTTTTAATTGATTTTTTTTTTTAAATTTTTTTTTAAACTGGCAAGCTTTTTCTTTTCAGTAGGAAGCTGCACTTATAAATGGACAAACGGGATTAAAAACTTGCTTATTAACGTATTTCAAGGTAATGCTTTTTTCCAGAACGTGGCAAAACGAGCCAACCTTTTAGGAGAAAGAAAAACAAAACCAGAAATGCTTGTTTTGTAGGAAGAACACTAGGTGTACTGTTTGTTTGAACCCAAAATGGAGACTGAACTCTGCATCTGAAATAAATTTTGCACATTAGCAAAGCACTTAATACCTGATTATAAATGATTAGCAGTGTGGCCCTGCCCCTTGTCTAACTGATATTAGAAAACCAAAGATAGCTTAATACCTGTGATAAAATTTGAAGTCTGAATTCTCCTGATGTAATTTTAATTTAGAAGGAAATTTCCAGCGAAGCTACGTCTCACAGGACTTTCCAGGTGAGCATTTAATGCTGCGTAGAGATCGCTCGCTTGGCTGGTGCTGTGGTGACTCGGGTTTTTTTTAGGAGCTCTGAAGAACTCGGTCCTTCCTGGGTGAGATACGCAGGGATCCAAAGGACCCGTGTGAAACAGAGCTGCCTCTTTGCTTTGGCAAATCAGGGCAAAACACTGTTGAGCAGCACAGGTTGGGAGCAGGACTTAGAAATGGTAAGAAATTGCACTTGAAGCGAGTCGTTGCGAGCGTTGGGGTTCCGGGTGAATAAAGAAGTTGCAAATCTGTCCTCGGTTCTCTTTTCCAATGGCAAAGATGGGAAACTTGGGATTAAACACTTAAGTGTAGGGTACAGGAAAAAGCTGCTGGAAATGACCTGACTTGTGTCTCGGAAGGGCAGGCGGAGTAGCCGTCGGCACGCTTTGTTCGTTGGGGGAGCGAGCAGGAGCTGTAATCATTCCTTGGATTATTTTTCCTGACCCTAGTTGCCAAATAACCATCACACTTTTTAAAATTATCTTCTTTTTCTGTTGTCGGTCAGGGTTGAATTAAAAAAGCTGCTTGCTGGTTCATTCCCAACTGTTAATGCTCTTTGGATATGTTGGAAATCTTTTCTTTTTTTCCTTTTTTATGCTTTAGGTGGCCAGTTCAAAACCTTGTGCCTCGAGAGGCATTAAGCAGAATGCAATTTTCTGAAAAATTGGTTGGCTGCTTAATATATATATTTTTTGTTTGTTTTTTTTTTTAAATGGCACAGTGATAGGAAAAGGTTGTGTCTGTGTTTTTAAGTTTTTCTTTATTCTGCTTTTTTGCTGCTATAAAATTTTCTTGAATTTATATTTTAAACTTTTCATGCACTTTACCGTTTCTAGTCTTCAAAATGTGATATTTTTAATAAATGAAAAAATTTTCCATTATGTGAATGAAATTTTTAAACAGATTGATAGCCTATATTTATGTCTCATTCGTATACTTAAAAAAAAAAAAGTCAAATTTAAATTGTGAAATTAGTTTTAAATTCTAGGGAGCCATCTTTTGTCTTGCAAAACTGCTAAGTCAGGCTGTTCCTCTTACTCTTTAATTAAACATTTTCCTTTGTTGTTTTATACAGAGGAAATTATCCCCAGGGAAAAAAAAATAAAGAATCAATTGGACCAAGAGTAGAAACTATTCCCTGACTCTTGTTGGGGGCTGGGGAGAGGGTGGTGGGGGACAGGACTCAAAAATAGGTTCAATAATGAAGCGACAACTCCCTTTTAAAAGAAGTGCCTAAAAAATGGAGGCGGCATGTGTTGTCTACTCGAAATTGGAAATGATTTCTTGTAGCTGGGTGAAATTCCTGGACAGCAATTGCTCTGTGCAGCACCAAAAAAAAAAGGGGGAAAAATATCAAAAAAATAAAAGCCCTTTGTAAAGATGGATTTTCCTCTAGGTGCAGGTATCTCTTTTATAATATACCTCAGCGTTCGACACCTAGCCGTTGCGGATAAATGGCGAATAAATAGCAGTTTGAGAGTATAGTACTGGAAAGTAGAATAGCATGAAAAACTTAATTTTGTGGACATTACCTTTCTGCAATCAGCTACTGTATGTTTTTTGGAAAGCCCTTTGTAAAGATGGATTTTCCTCTAGGTGCAGGTATCTCTTTTATAATATACCTCAGCGTTCGACACCTAGCCGTTGCGGATAAATGGCGAATAAATAGCAGTTTGAGAGTATAGTACTGGAAAGTAGAATAGCATGAAAAACTTAATTTTGTGGACATTACCTTTCTGCAATCAGCTACTGTATGTTTTTTGGAAAGGGGGGGGGAGGGGGGTGCTCTGCTCTGGAGGTTGCGCACTAACAAACCCTTCTCCTCCTCCTTTTCCTCCACGCATGTTAACTAGCAACGTGAGCAATATTTCCTACCATACTTCACTCCCAATATTTTTTTGAGATGTTTGTATAAAATGGAATTTAAAATTCACTTATAATTGTATATGAACTGCAGAGGAGCCCGTTTATTAATAAAAATAAAAACCAACAACAACCTTTTGTAATACGGGGGTGGGAGAGGATGGGGATGAAACAAAACAGAAACAAAACAAAAAACCAAACCCTGGCAAATATTGTAAACTGCTTAAGTTGGACTTTCTCTTTGGTTTCTAACCGACTGAAGTGTTCTGTTGCGGGAAGGTGTTCAATTGGATTTTCTCTGCTGTGAAAACGCACTTCCAAACGTCCATTACGCTGGGGGATTAGTTTTTTTTAAAGTTATTTTAACAGATGTTGCACAAAACTTCTGGATTTAAAAAAAAAAAATATATAGTCTTATGTTTCAGTCAATGCACATAACCGGGGACATGTTTACCTGCCTTTCACCTGTCTGGCTCCCTCCCCGTTTTCCTTCTGGGTTTTTTTTCCCCTTCCCAGCAGGAGCAGTAAGAGGATTGGTGTTTTTTCCCCAGCTGAGCACAAACATTGCTCTCTGTAGGGATTTTCTGCTCTAAGAAAAGAGGGAGCAGGGAGCAGGCATCCATCGGCCTCGTGCGCAGGATGAGATCCCTGTTGGTAAATATATTCACCATCCCAATGGCAGCGCTGATTTTCTTTGGAAAATTAGCCAGATGGAAGCCAACAGGAAGGTATTTAACAGGGAAGAGGGAGTAATATGAAACAAAATATCCCCAAGCCTAAGCAGAGATGGAAGGGAAACCATCAGTTCTCCCCATTACCGGTTCCCAGCACACCCCAGTGCCCTCACAGCCGACGCCTGGGGAAAAAATAAAAAGCTCCCAGTCCCTTACTGCTCCTCGCTGTCTTCCTTTGCTTTCAAAAATATGGTGCCTGGTGTCTACTTCTAAGCAACAGCACTGCCTAAAAGCAAGCAGAGAAAAAAAAATCCAACACCCTTCTACAAGCAACTTTTTAAAATTCAATATGGTAAATCTGTACGATACGGGATTTTGTGTGTGTGTGTATATATATATATATATATATAAACAAAGAGAATTTTGTACAATGTAGCTGAATATTTTTGTTTCCTTATTTTGATGTCAGGAGTGTGAACATTTCTGTACCAGGTATGAAGTCAGGTATGGCACAATGGGGTCTGAGACCAGCTTTCCTTCCCATTTGCCTCGTTAAAAGCTTTTGTCGTCTCTTTCTAGCGTTTGTTGAGAAAATATTTCATTTCATCAGTAAGCTGAAAGCTCTCTGTCTGTCAGAAGCCACTCCTGTTTAGTCTGCAGACACATTCAGAAAAGGTCTCAGTAGTCCCAAGTCCTCGCTCTTCTATGTTTTATAGACTAGAAAACCAAAATCTTTGACTGTTAATATTTTCAGAATCACTTGCCACTGACCTAACACAGCTTTCAAAACCGTCCTGTGATCTTCAGTGTTCGGGTAACACTGTGGATGGCCAATTATCTCCCACCTTGCTGGCTTTGTTGTGGAGACTCCTAAATCCATGTTCACACTCTTGAACTCCCAAGACCCACTTTACAAAGATGCTGAGCATCTGCAGCTCCCACTTAATCCCAAAAACTGAGCTTTTGGAGACCAGCTTTCTGCACCCGGCTCGTGAAACGTCGGGTCTGAAGAGTGAGCGAGAATTTGTGACCTCAAAGGTTCATATCACTTGTTTCTCTGGGGGTTGGTTTTGATGAGGTGTGGTGGGGGGGGAAGCCAAAAGGGCTTGTTGAAATTCAGAGTTTCTCAATTTAGAAGACAGGTTGGGGAAGCACTTTAAGGATTCCTAGACCAGGAGCGCAGTATTCACGCCTTCTTGGTGGGGAGCAGGAGCCAGAAGTAGCTGCTGGTCCTTACTATCTGAAGACCAGATTTAAACCCAGCAACACAGCAGCAGTTATTTCATTTCTATGATGCATTTTGAGCTTTTAGCATCAAAACCTTCCTTTGAGATAAAACTTGGCATAGTGGGGTGGAGCACAAGGTCTTTTAGTCATATCCAAACTGAATCAATAGCCTGGGTTAGAACTATCACACAAATATAACACACACGCTCAGGCTGGTCTAAAAGGGAGCTTAAGCATGTCCTCATCTGGGACACTACTGGTGCACCAGGCAGCAGCAGGAGGTGATTCACCTCAAATCAGGCTGTTGACATAAAAGAACAACGAGTTGTTGTCCTCCTTGGTCGCTGCAGAAGTGTGATGTTCTTCTGGGCAGTCTTCACAACCACAACTGCCTGGTAGGAAGTGGAAGCGACATACAAGACTTGGCTGAAGTTCACGTTAGGTTCAGAAGTGGTGTGGTGTTGGCACCAAGCACATACACTGAAAAACCTCACCTACCTAATTTCACGTGTCCCAGAAGGAGCTGAGTGCTTGGTCTCGGAGGGGTTTTACCCAGGGGGAAAGAGGACCTGATTTGTTAGACACTGGAAAAAAATGAGCCCTAGATGCAGAGAGGTTCGAGATTTTCTGTTGTTAGAGGCTATTACTAGCTGAGTCTCTCCATCTCATAGTGAGGAAAAGCTCCTTGTGATAAGCAGCTCATCAGTTTATTTATAAGATTACAGAAGTATAGTCCTGCGCCCTCCCTTTCTCACCATTTGGTGTTCAAAGGTGACACAAACCCCAAGAAAACCTGGTGGAAACCGTTCATTTCTTAAGTCTCTATGCCAAGCATCAGCCAAGAACTCACACTTTAAGATGAAAAACAATTTCAGAAAGACATTATAGGGACCACGGGTTTGATTTGCCTCCAGGAAACGAGAGCAGAGACAAAAACCAGAGTGGATGAGGCAGGCGCAGGCATTGCACAATCAGAAAAGGGACAAAATTAAGACCTTTAGAGAACTCCTGCATCCCAAGAAAAATCATTTAACTCTATAAAAAGTATTAAGAGACGATAAAGTTTGCTGGTTTGGTTACGTTTGAGGATGACAGACTTCAGGAGTATGGAAGCTTCTTGGAGAATGTCTGTAAATAATTATGAAGACAGAGAAATGTTGGGGTACATAGTTACCTCAGGGTGTTTTACACAGCCTTGATGGCAAAGCACGCCAAGTGATATGACTCTTTCTCTTTTTCCCTCTCCCCCTTGCAATCATAGGGTGTGTTGAGCTTGCAAAACTTCTCACCCTCCGAGTGCTGATGGTGAGAGTGATCCTGCTACTTGTCCTTGTCCTCTTTGTTCAACAGTTCTTACAACTGAAGCATTTACTCACTTTGCATTTGTCTGTATTCATCTTTGTTCCAAAGCAAAAAAAAAAAAAACCAAACCAAAACCCAAACCAACCAACCAACCTCATGGTGGCTTTCTTTACAAGTGACATGTTACATGACTTTGGCTTTGTTTGCCATTTTTAATTATCGCATTGTGTGTTTGTTTTCCAAGCGATTAAAGTGTTTGTGTGCACCACGGTAGCTAAATATGCCCTTAATTCATCAACTCCCAGGCTGGACTGGAGCAGCCCAGGCTCCCCCTCCCACCCCATTTCACAGCAATCATTTTGGGAGGTCGGGGGGGTTTTTTTAGTTGGATTTCTTTCTTGTGTGTTGTCTTTGCAACCACAAGCTCCTGTCCCTCAAAAGATGGAAGTGGACGTGGAGAGGGGGGGAAGCTGCAGCGACACTCCCAGGCACTCTTACACTAAATTTTTGGGGGGTTTACATCTCGTTTTATAGAAGCTGTAGCTTCGCTTTAAATCCAGAGCGCGCTGGGGTCTCGGATGGGGAAATTGGTGCTTGTGGAGGCCAGAGCTGCTGCTGGTTTTACCTCGTCTGCTCTGCAGCACTGTCACCACCTCAGGGGGACACTGGGAGGCTGCCTTCCCTCCCTGCCAGCCCTGACATGGGGATGGGGTAGGTCTCCCAAACAAAAAGCTTTGCAAAGTTTGACACCAGCCCTAGGCACCGTGATTGCAAGAGCAGCAGCCTTCAAACTGAGACCCGAGCAAAAAAAAACGAGTAATTTCCTTATTCCACATTTCCCACAAAAATAAGTAGTTAAGAAACCTTATCTCCAGCTCTCTCCTTTGCTTTTACAAAAAAACCCTTTTCTCTCTTCCTCCAAAAGAACTTGGCTTTTGGAGACAGTGCCATGCCACGGTGCAATTCCCTCCATAATTCCATTTTGCAATGAAAAACTCACCAGGAAAGCGAATTCCCATCGAGTGGGGATGGCAAGTACCCAGACAGGGGGAAGACCTGCTCCCCTGCACAGACCTGGCCCGGACAAAATGATGACTGAGCTGCCTTTCTTTAACCTCAGGGCAGCTTGGGAAAGGGAGGTCTTCAAAACCCTGAACTCTTACTTTTTTCTTCCCTTTTTATTTTTTTTTTTTAATTATTTTTTTAAATTTAAGCACATTCTCCCACATGTGGAACTGGGAACTGCTGGGATGTGAGCACAGGGCTAAATATCTGCTTGTTTCTTCCCACCTTTGTAGTTTTATTTCTTTCTGTAGGCAATAAACAGCCCTTTTGCAACCACTCTTGTCCCCTGCTGTGATTCCTGAGAAGCACAGGGTGGGAAGGAGCAGGACACGGGGACCGCCCTGGGACACGCTTTTGCCATCCAGGGTGGTGGTGGGACACACACACACACACACACACACACACACAAATTTGATTTCTGCACTTTTAGGGAGATCCCCAGACCTCAGACCACCCACTACCAGCACTGCCACGCCAGGTTTTTAAACAGTGATAATTTTGTGCAGGGTTTTAGGTCACACCTGTGTCACCTTGGTCCATGTGGCCAAGAGACTGGGGTCCCCGTGAGACCTGTGTGTCCCTGCCAGGAAAATGGGGGTCCATGAAGAAAACCTCAGCCAGTCACTGGGAAATTTCCCAGTTTGTCCCATTTCTCCTGTGCTTGCACAACTGGGAGGCAGCACCGTGGAGCTGCAGAAGTCAGACCCCCATCCAAGCTCCCATCGCACGACCTGCTCCTCCCAGGAGCCGTCAGAAAATAAGCACCAAAATGTGAGGCGGAGGAAAAACGGCGCATTGGGCTTCACGGTGCTGCAGTCCCACCAATCTCCCTCGCCCCCAAAACCCCAATTATCACACAAACCTGGGCAGAACGGGCAAAGCACGTTCATCCTTTTATTGATGGTGGCCCATCAATAGGAACAGCGCGGGCACCGGAGGGGAAAGCCTTTTTTTGGGGAGAGCAGGGGGAAGGCTCCTGCCCCCTGCGAAAACCCCGGGAGCAGAGCGAGGGAAACCCAGCACGGAGTGATTACAACCCCAGGTTGTCACCACGGCTGGTTATTTATTATTGTATCCAGACAGAGGGAGAGATGAGATGGGAGTTCTGCGAGGGGTTCAGCACCAGCCCCCCACTCCCCCA
>NW_010336926.1:805-1283 GCF_000700745.2 Antrostomus carolinensis | reverse complement strand
CCACCGCTCCGCTTCCCGCCGCGGCCGCGCTGCCGCTTCTTTTTTGGTAGTGCTCCTGCAGATTTGGAAGGAGGAAAGAAATGAAAATCAAGGCAGTGGAGGGGAGGGGATCGTCCTGCCAACAACGCCTTTGCTGTGCCGCTCGGTGTTTGTGGGCGCTGGGCCTCTGCATCAGCTTGTGGATGAGCATCTGGATCCAGGGCGCCTCGGGGGTCACACACACCTTCCTGTTTTTCTTCAGGGTGAGGCTAAAAGGCGATGAGACCCCCTCAGCCCCATGCAAGCCCCCTCCCCAATGTTTTTCTAACCGTGCTGCTGCCTGCAGAGAAAACCCCTCTTGCTCCCCAACACTGTTATGAGATTTTGGGATTTTTTGGGCCTTAATGAGCCACACCGGGGGTAACCTCCATTCAAACGGGCAGTGGTGTCCCGTGCAAGAGCCTGTGCCTTGCAGGAGTCACCACAAGTTCTGGGGACT
>NW_010336926.1:435-732 GCF_000700745.2 Antrostomus carolinensis | reverse complement strand
TTCCACTTACATGATCTCCTTCCTCCTACAGTGAATACCTGGTGGCGTAACGTCGATAGCAAGGATCAGCCCCAAGTTGATGATCTGGGTGGTTGATTTGATGCATTTGCACCTCATGTTGGTCAGCAGGCTCTCCAGGGACAGACCTGCACCCGAGAGCAGCCCACACCCAGGTCTCGGCCCCACTCCCACTGCCATCCCCATGCCACCATCCCATCCCCAGCACCCACAGGGACGTTTGCAGGGACAAGCCGGCGTTACTGCAGTTTGTAGTAGCGAGCAGCGAGGCTGAAGCAA
>NW_010336926.1:0-357 GCF_000700745.2 Antrostomus carolinensis | reverse complement strand
CATACAGAGGGAATTTAGCTTCAGGGTTTTGAAAACTTAACCAATGTTTTATGAATTAAAGCGTTGCCCACCCACCAAAGCGCTCGAGTTTCACGGGGTTCTTGAAAAGAAGCAGCTTAAACCCATCAGGCAAATCCCCTCCAGTCCCAAGCAACCCCCTCCAACTGAGCCCCTGCCTTTAAAAGATAAACTCAAGCTCAAAGACAGCCAAGAGAAAAAGCTGAAAGCTTCCAGGAGACCACGCTCAGCCCCATCTGGGGCACCCAGTGCCTCTGCCCAGAGAATGGGATGGATGGACGCCCCAAGGTCACTCACCACCCCCTGGCACCAAGTTGCTCAGGAGCAGGGCCAGGGCCA
>NW_010336925.1:828-1130 GCF_000700745.2 Antrostomus carolinensis | reverse complement strand
GGGGGGAGTTCCCCCCTAAAATAGGGGGGAAAAAAATAATTTAAAAGGGGATGAAACGCAGCGGAGTGGGACTGAAACCCGGGGAAGGTGGATCCCGGGGGGGTGTGTGCGTGTGCGTGGGGTTGTGGCCCTTATTCCCGGTTTCTGGAAGTATCTAGGATCCTTTCCCTTGGCCTTCCTCATCCTCTTCCTCACCCCTCACAGCGCTGCCACGGTCGATGGCCGCAGCCCCCCGGAGCTCTTGGCTGTGCTCAAATAATCAAACCCGTCAGCGAGGAGCGCTGGGGATGGGGCTTTATCTT
>NW_010336925.1:0-772 GCF_000700745.2 Antrostomus carolinensis | reverse complement strand
TTTTTTTTTCTTCTCTCTTTTTTTCTCTTTTTCTTTTTTCTTTTTTTCTTTTCCTTTTTTTTTTTTTTTTAATGTATTATTTGGAGGGTAAAGTTGAATAGGTCAGCGCAGGGTAAACAGCCTCCCTGTCGCATTCTGCAGGCTGAAGAGAACCAGATTGGCCAGGCGGATTTTTGATAAGACTCGGAATAAATGGCATGGTTTAGATCTCCTCTACCCACCCTCCTCCTCCTACCCTCACCCTCTTCTCATCACTAACCCCCCCCACCCCATCCCACCACCCCCCAAATCCTTCGCTCTTTGCTACCTCTCCCTTTTTTTTTCTTTTTTTTCTGTATTTCGCCGAAGTTTTCCCCAAAATCCACCCTCGCTCCCAAGCTCTGGCCCGAACCCTCTCAAAGTTTTGAGGTGAGGAAGAAAAAAGTCTGGGGGTGAGGGGTTAGAGGGGTTAGTGGGGAGGGGAGGAGGGTGGTGTGCGTGCGTGGGTGTAAATTTGGCATCTCCCAAACCTTCTCCACGTCCATTCCCGGTTCCAAGAGCTACTTGAGAAGGAACAGCCAAGAGTAAACGCATACAAATAAAGAATAATAAAAATAACTGCACTTGTAGCCGCAGAGAACAAGCCAGAGAACGCTACTTAAACAAACATAGCAAAGCTTGTCCCATATTTCATGATTTTTCGAGGGGAAAGGAACCGTGGAGCCCTTCCAAACACACACCCACCAGCGAGGGAAGCGGCGGATCTTTTACCGCGGGGGGCGGGAGGCGGCCC
>NW_010336924.1:0-660 GCF_000700745.2 Antrostomus carolinensis | reverse complement strand
CGCCATTGGGATCCAGCCCTGGCACCGTGTCCCTCCCTCCTGGTCCCTTTACTGCCATCACCAGCCGTGTCCCCAAGCCCTGGGGACAATTTGGCCGCAGGTTGTCACCTCAGCCACTCTCTGGAGGGGACAAGTTGGTGGCATCTGGCCTCGCTCTCCACGTGTCAGTGTTGAGCTGAGCTCGGTCCCATCTTCGAGCCCGTGGGCCACTAAAAACACCTCGTGGTGCCCAGTGTCTGCGTTGTCACCTCGTCACCCACCAAACACAGGTTCCTCTTGTCTCCAAGGACAGTTTTATCTCCAGTTTGTAGGTGACCCCTCTGCTCCTGGGCAGGTGTCAGCGCTGGTGGCAAATCCCACAGCTGCCCTTGGAATGAGACCTTCGCTCGGGGCATCACCTCGCCCCAGAACTTGCTGTGGTGGTGGGGACAGGGCTGGGGACGCGGGAGGTTTGGGGACGCTGGAGGTGGCTGGGGACGCTGGAGGTTTGGAGGCACTGGAGATTTTGGGACGCTGAAGGTTTGGGGACAGGGCTGGGGACGCTGGAGGTTTAGAGACGCTGGAGGTTTGGGGACAGCTTTTGGGATGCTGGAGGTTTTGGGACGCTGTAGGTTTGGGGACGCTGTAGGTTTGGGGACACTGGAGGTTTGGGGACAGGGC
>NW_010336923.1:14141-15281 GCF_000700745.2 Antrostomus carolinensis | reverse complement strand
CCTGCTGCCGCCGTCCCCGGTTCCCGCTGGAGCCGCCTCTCGGGCGCTGGCCGCTGTGGCCGGGCCCGGGCCCCGGGGCTCCGTCTGGCCGGCAGTGGGGTCATCCGGCTGGCTGGTCCCGCTGGAGCTCGGGCACCGTCCCACCGAGCAGAGGGACGCGGCCTTGCGGCAGCTGCATCCATGGAGATGGGGTTGGCTTGCGGTTTTCTTTATCCCCAGCTCAAAACACGGAGCATGGAGTGGTGACGCTGGGAGCACTGGCTTCAAAACGCCCCTTTTATTGCCGTGTTTGTGTGAGCAGCTCTTCATTTTGTGCAGACAAAGCAGCAGAAACTGCTGAAAATCTGTTTAAACCTCTCGTTTAAACTTCTCCAAGTGAACCTTTCTGGTAAATGTTTTTCCCAGTGTGATCAACTCTTTCTGCTACTGTGGGTCAATAGCATGAAGTAACTGCACCAGCTGCCCTAATTTAGGGGTTCTTGGCTAGTAAAGGGGTCTCTCCTCTTTCATCAGATGAATCCATTTAAGTGCTATGCTTAGTGTGGTGTTATAAAAGAAAACTGTCAATCTGTAAGCTTAATTTCAGCAGCCTAATAGCTTACCTCTGTAAAAACTTATTAGGGTACTCTGTTTCAATATTTTTTTTTCCCAGCAGGTAATTTCTAAACTGTGACCCGAAAATACACCTCTGTGCTGGAAAAAACACTTCATATTACTTATTTTTTCAGTGTAGATAGACCTTGGTGCAATTTGCTTGAGTGTTTTCTTTTAATGTGCTCACATCTGGGCATTTGAAGCTGATTAAATGCAGCACACATCAACAGAATTAATCAATTTTTAAACAAGCAAGCGTTTGATCCAGAAGATGTTGCTCTGAGAGTCGGTGAACTCTAGTTTTGGCAGAACTGCACAAATCCTGCAGCTGGGAATGCTCTGCTGAACATACTCAACTTTTGAGACCCCAGAAGAGTATGTCAGGAACGGGTTTGGCCAGAGGTCTGATGGCAGATTGTGAGCCCCTGATGTCACAGCAGGAGGAGGAGAGGTGCCTTTGAGCTTGATTGACAACCCGGTGTGAACTTCAGAAGAGATGTTCTAGTACGCCAGGGTAGAGAGAGACATTTTCATGAGGGTAGTAGC
>NW_010336923.1:13449-14118 GCF_000700745.2 Antrostomus carolinensis | reverse complement strand
GGTTGTGTGTATTTGCATAAATACACAGGAAACTGGACTGCTAAGTCTGATTCTGCTTCTTCTGTGACAGGCGATTTTTGATACAACCAGATGTTTTAGTGAAGGAGCCATAAGAAAGAGAAGCCTGGAAAGACTAAAGCTGCAAGAAGGAGAGCACAATCAAAAAGGGGTGAAAAAAGAGAGGGGGTTGAAAGGTGAGAATGTATTTTTAGATAATGTCCCATTTTCATGAGATTTATTACACTAGCTCATACCAAGTAAAATGCAGGAAGGGTGGCTACTGTAAAAATCCAGGCTTTGAGAAAACAGGGGTCAGAGAACTTGAAACAGTACTATGTAGTTTTTAATTTATGTGTTACTGTCCAAAAGAAAAGTATTATAATAATTCTGTGTGTAAGGCTTGAGATAGAGGGGTCTGGGTTATGAAAAGGGCTGGACTAGAGACATGCTGAGGTCCCTTTCAGACTGGATTATTCTAGGATTCTGTGGGTCTGGAGTGAAATCGGAGAGCTGTTGCTCTCAAATTGTTCTGAGGCCTGATTGGTTAAGATTCTGTATGTGGGCTCTTTGTGTTGCTCTGTGCTGCAACATCACAAATTAATTTCTTTATGTCCTGAAGTAAAATAAATGTGATGTACATTTTTAGGTGCCTTCCAGTTGACTGGAAGA
>NW_010336923.1:0-13435 GCF_000700745.2 Antrostomus carolinensis | reverse complement strand
TTTCCCTTTACCCCTCTTTACATATTATTTTTTCATTGTGTTATCTTTAGGGCAGTGTTCTTAAATTTTGTATATGAGTAATAGTAGAAGTTCAAGAGAGGAAAAAGAAAGCTAAGCTCGAGAGAAGAGAGGCAGATAGATGGAGATGAGGAACATCCCCCGAAGCAGCAGAAGGTACCAGCTGAAGAACAGCAGTGGCCAGAGAATATGCCTGAATGGGAAGAAAGGAAATCCCTGCTAGCTCAGAGAAGAGTGGAGTCTGTGAGACTGCTTACAGTGCTGTTAAACCGTGTGAAAGTAAGACTATTTTAAAACATATTTTAAACTTTGAAGGCTATTTATTAGATCTTTATTAATTCACTCGACGACATTTGATGTCTTGGTGCTGTTCAGAAGCACGCCTTGGGACAGACTGAACACTGGGAAGGCCTGAGTCTTGTGACAGTCTGCTCCCAGTCTTGCCCTAAGAGCAAGCATAGTGCATTTCCACCTAGAAACTTACTTGGCCTTTGATGCATGTTCAAGGCCTTGTCATTACTGAGTAAAAAATAGGGCTGGAAGGGCTGTGTCAGTTCTGTTAGACTTGATCCAGCGTTGCAAACAAGGAGTTCTGGGACGGGGAAACAAATGATGCTCTCTCTGCTTGTTTTGGTCTCAGGTCTGCAAGTAACAGGATTAAATTGACATGGATTATGCCAGTTGCATTCCTCGTAGCCTTTCTTTTGTGGCCAACACTAAGCTAAGTGTGAATTCAGTGAACATCTTGAGAAAGTCAGCAGAGGAGTGATAAAAATTTGAGTGTTTACACGCAGATTAATATTTGGAGATTTACTTTAGTGCTTTGGGCTAAAAAAGAAATTTTAATTGAAAACAGGGGGTTTTATTTCTCAGGGGTGCTACCACGGCTTTGTCTTCACTATTCGCTGTGTAAAAATTTGCCTGCAGCTTTTAACAAGTGTTTGTTTTCCCCAGTCCTTATGTTAAAGATTTCTAAAGGACTATAATTTACTAGGAGTTGACGTCAGAAGTCAGAAGCTAGCCTTGCTGTTCTGAACAACTTTTAGGGCCCCATAACATTTGACCTTGGCCTTCTTAGTGATGAAGGTGATATGTTAAAATAAATTTCTATTTTTTTGGTTTCACTACTTGGAAAGCTTTGGATTGGTTGTGTTTGGAGCCATTTAAAACAATGCATAACAAAGCAATTTATGCTAAATAAAATATTTGATCTACAAAAGTGTAGTAGTAGTAAATTGCATGCAATACTAGTTGTTGTGATGCTGTGATCAAACAAAGAATAAATATTTTCTTATGCAGTTGCAGTGAGATAGATGAGTTGGTTGAAAGGACCACTTTCTAAACTGAGAATGCAGCTTTCTGAGGTGATGAAATATCTATAGTTCTAACTTAGGAATAGTGTGATTGTGCAATGGAGCTCTGAACTAAGCCAAACTTACCCTTCACCTGTATGATTCTTCTGACTGTGGGACTACTTTCTTATGAATTTGCAGTTTAGTACTCTTTATAGCGCTCAATAAATGTACATAATAATTTTCCTGACTTTTTTATTTGAAGGATTTTGTGCAATTGGCGAGTCAAAAAGTGGATCCTTCGTTGGGCATAAGGAAGGACGATTCCTTTTCTGAAACAGCATTAAAAGACATTCATCAGGAACTGATTAACTCCCATTATCATACGCTCAAAGAGTCGAAACATAAGGAAGAATTTAAGTGCCCATTAACCCAAAAAGGTGGCAGCTTATGTAGTGAGGAAGGAGATGTGAGTAACTTCCGTGCATCTACTTGTCACATAGTCAGGACAATTTTAAATGATCCCTTCACAGCCCCGCATTCTGACGGAGTGCCTGGCAGAGATGTGTGCAACTCCTTTGGCTGCGGATCTTTACTGATCACAGTTACACAAGACTGCAGGGTCATCACACCTCTGGATGGAAGAGACTGCCCAGCATTGAATCTTGTTCACACACAGACAGTGTCTGATGAAGACGGTTGCAAAAAGCAAAAGGTTTATGAGACTGATGAATTCATCCATTATTTACTAAACTACTATCAGACACCAGGCTATGCACGTGTTTGCTTGGAACCAAAAACCACTGCAAACAAGTCCTGGTGGAAGAGAGTGGTGTCTGATGATGATAGTGGTTTTGACATCAGCTTGAGTAACAAACGTGGTCAGCACTTCAGAGAAGTGGGTCCTGTACAAAAGCTCAAGAAAAAAAATTGTAGTAGTGATGATAATTACAGACTGGTGGTCACTGTTGGAGAACTTGAGTCAACAGACACCGTGTTAGAAAACAACAGCTATGGGGGTAGGTTTGCAAAAAAGTTGCCAGTGCAGAGGAATTACTTGCTTACTGTTGATAACTTACCACGTGCTGGACTGAATCATTCTTTGGATTGCACTGCTGTTACTCATGATAAGGAATTCAAACAAGAAGATGGTAGCAATCAAGGTACTGTGCCATACAAAACATGTACATCTGCTCGCAGATTAAAGGATTTCTTGGAAGAGCTCAGTGATTCTGAGTACTTTAGAGAGCCACATAGTGGCACAATGAAGAGAACAGAAAGAAGGTGTGAAGAAATTTACAGCAATTGTAATAAAGGGTGTTTGCCCGCAAGAGCTGGGGAAAGAAAATTACTGGTTTACCTTAAAAATGTAACTCTGGAAGGTCAAGAGAAGGAAAGCAGCAAATGTAGCTTCTGCTGTAATTCTGTCCGTGAGGGCCTGACAAGGCAGTGTGAACATAAGCTTAAAAAGTCATGCAAGAGGTCTAGTAGTAAATTAAGACATGAAGGGCAGAAAAGCGAGAGACAATCCAGAGAAGAGGAGAGAAATGCTTGCAAAGTGAAGAAAAGGCAAAAAAAGCTTTCTTGTCATCTTTTATCTGATGAATGTGGCTTTTCAGAGACAGACAGTTGCATAGAGCTGGAGTCACTCAGAAAGATACAAAGGAAATGTAAGAAAATGTTCCCCAAAAATGTGAAGTTCGAGACTCTTCACACCACTGTGGCAGCACCAGATGTTACCCCTCATGGCTCACCACTTCAGGAGACCCTCCAGAGAACAGGTGAGAAAGAGGGACAGCAGAACTCAGGGGACTGAATTTGACAGGTCTCTGGTGGGTGAGGTTAGTTGCCACAGTTCTTACAGTGATGAATGGTAAGTGTTTTTAAAAAGAATTTTAAAAACGGTAAACATGGTGTAGAAAAAAAAAAAGACTGCAACTTCTCTGCAGTGCAGAGAAGTTGTGCAACAGAGTGCAACTCTGTTCAGTTTAGGTCAGAAACAGTACAGGCAGCTGCAGCTGAAGAGTAGCATTTGTCTACTTAGTTGGATAGCAAAGTATCTGCCATGGGCATTAGCAGGTAGGTGGTTATTCTGTTAATAACAACATGAATGCTAACAACACAATATGCTTTAGACAACTAAGATGTTGTTAGGCAGCTCAGCGTGGTGTATCTGGGTGGGAAGTACTGTCTGGAGTTAGTGAATTTGTATATAGGTAGTCATCTGACCTCCATACCCCATTGCTGTGTTTCTGGCTATCATTACTCACAGCCCTTTCACAATTTACTGTGCTTTCAGTTTGTTGGTGAGTACTTTACAGCTACCTTCCTATACCCTTTCCCTCCCTTCCCCCCAACAAACTAATTTCAAGTAACTTTTTCATATATTTACCTACAGGAGAGGAGAGGAAATTAAAGATGAGAAGAGAGATGGATGCAGATGTCAGAGGATGCCCTCTATTTCCTCTCGAGATAATTCAGACAAACCCCTGCTCAGATACTTTCTGTGGAGCAGAGCCCAGAAGAGGATGCTGAACAGTTGCTAAATAATAGCTCTCAAATTTTTATATAGATGTAGGAGAAGAAAGCCCTTTGACCATTAAAAGGTGTATGAAATACTGGTTTGGTTATTTTTTGCTTAGGTAATTCCTTTGGTTAGAATATTTGACTGGTGTAGTCAGCCATAAACTCAGAACCTGTGTTTGCCTTTTGGATTACAGAGGACCAAGACTTTCCCCAGGTCCAAACAAACTTTCATGGACCAGTTGCTGGTGAATGTGAAAGGATACAGATTGAGATTTTGGAGTGTTATACTCTGATTGAATGTAGGGAACCATGTAAATATCAAACTACAGTATTTAGTGATAATGAATAATTGGAAAAAAACATAGCTGTGTAAATTCTAGAGCAAGCATATGAAGTGCCTCCTCAGTCAGATTGTTAAAATGATGGGACTGGAAGGTGTGGGGGATGTTTATACTCAATTGTGGGAAGTAATAGATTTCCAAATACGAAAAATTTCCTATGTTCTGTAGAACCCACACTGGAAAAATGCCTTTTTTCTATTCACAGTTCTGAAAGTGTTTCTGAAAACTTGCTGGTCTTTGTGAGGAAGGATTTCTTTGAACTTGTGCTAGATGTAGTGCTTCCAGGAAATCTGAATGATTGTCTAAGCAAAGCTCTGAATGTTAGATAGTGAAAGGGCAGTGCTGGTCAACATACTGGCAGTCCCCATATATATGCAGGTTGAAAATTTATTCACCAGATTTTGAAGGCACATGTAGCGAGATAGCTATTTAGTATGAGTTTGCTTACAGATAATTTCCAGAGGAATTGTGAAATGTTGTCAGACTTATGCTTCATGTAGGTAAAAATGTGAAAACACAGTCTAGGAGCTTGTGTTATATCCATATTTATTCAGCTGGCTGTATTTAGAAGACAGCCATGATTGCTTTTGGACAAAGTCCCTTGGCAAGGTAGAGAGGACCAGTTCTAGGTTCAATACACTGATTATTTCAGCTTTCATTTTAGTATGCTTTATTTATTACATGTCAATATATTAAGTTAATGTGATAATGTTGCCTTCATTACGTAGTATCTTAACCCTCTTTGTAACTTCTGCTCTAATAAATAGTAATTAAAAAAAATGGTAGTTGTTCATGGTAGATAGGTTTTCCCCCAGCGTTCAGTACTGGCGATTCCTCCAGGCTTCTCTGTCCACATGTTTAGCTGTTGAGTGCCTTTTCATCATCATGAATGACAAGTGGTTGCTACTCAAAGGTACTGTTAATCTATTACATTTATCTGAAAGATCTTATTTCTTGACTAATATTTTCTGACTTCTTTGGAGAACGTTTATGCCCCTCTTAAGTCTCCTTTTTCATATTTTATACAGTTATATTGAAGATCAACTATTGTATTTGTTAACTGTGTGAAATGCTTCAGTTGCACTGGTACCACATACCAACAGTGTTTTTTCTCTACGCAATATTTGCGGATTAAAGATGACAAAACTTCCCCCTCTGTCAATCTATGAACAGTTCTGTGTCCGTAAGGACCCATTTCCCATGAGACAGGCCTCTGGATTACAGGTGAGGAAGTATTTCTTTTTGTTAATCTGGGGGAGCAGGAACTAAAGATTTCCTTTGGTGTAAATTTCCAGTGTTTTATCAACATGTTGTCACAATATTAAATAGCAAATAAATACACCAGTTCTGTAATTGTTTGTTGCGTTCATCTATAGGGTTGGAAACTGATAAAGCAAATCTTTTATCTCCAAGTCATCATTCTGCATAAAACATTGTTAGTAAATAAAATATATGTGCATTTTAAAATGTGAGACACCATTGTAATCTTCATACTGAAACAGAACTTTTGTGTTTCCTATTTGTTTACAAGTAGTATTATTACAACCTGTTTTCAGGGGTTTTAATATTAATTCCTTTTCCTATTAACACACTTAATTTGAGTCCCATCCTTTCATACACTAGACCATTCCGTGTAATTTTCTGTATTATTCTGAAGGCTAGTCTTTAAAGATGCATATAATAGTTTGCATAAAAACTTTTAAAATACATAGCTTTGTAGATTAAATTTCAATAGTTACAGGAATAAATGTCACATCTCAAGTATGCAAGTTACAGAATGTTTATACAGTTAGAACATTTAATAGGTAAAAAGATGCATTAAAAGCAGCATTTACACAGTTCAGCAATGGAAATGTGTAAGATTTCTGGCATAATTTCACCCCTTTGAGTCTGAGCCTGGCGTGTGCTGTTGTTTCAAGAGGTTTTTTTTATGGAAGCAGTGTTTACTGTGACATGTATGAAGTAGGGCCCTGAGACTGTAGATCTTGCAATCAAAGCTGACTTTCTGTACAGAACTAATGAAAATGCCTCCTAATCGAGCTAGTGAGAACAGAAGCCTTTTCAGGGGAGCTGTCTAAACTAAGCTTTGTCACTAAAAATAGAGGGCGAGTTGGCTGTACCTCGTGCTGAATGCTGAAAAATCCTACAGGCTGTTTTTAAAGCAGAAATACACAATGCCTGTTATTACATCAGTCCATCTGCTTGAAATATAAGAATACAGCAATTATGATATAAAGCCCTTTCGCCTTAATCCAGAGATTCCAGGCAATGCACAGAATGCCTCACCTTTTGTAAAACCCCTTATGTAACTCTTGGCATAAGCATTCATTACTGAGCTTTTTGTTTAACTGAAACGGCCTGAAGGAAGAGCTCATAGAGATGATTAATTGCGGGTAGAGTCCAGATAAAAGAATATCTGAATTTTACAAAGCAGTTGACAGTATGCCAGAACTGGTTGGAATTGTTTTGATTTGTCCTAGAGCTCCTCAAATATGCCTTTGTGACCCACACAAGTAGCAGGTGTTTGGACCTCAGATGAGGGAGATTGCTGACATCGTGTCCTACTTGGTTAATGTACAGTCTGATAAGATACCTGGCTTGGTTCTTTTTGCTTAGTCATTGCAGCCAGTTGCTGTTGAAGTGATCAAGCTGCAATGAATGGAGAGTAAAAAAGAAGCTAAACCCCATCCATTTTCTCCAGCACTTTAGAAGGAATTAAAATCCATGCGTGCTGCTTCATGAAACCGCTGCTTTTGTGACTGGCTTCTTCCCCTTTCACAGTAAATTGTTTTCTCTGACAAAGTAGTGGTCTTACCAAAGCCTAATACCTTCCCAAGAGGCACAGATGCTTAACATTAACCTTTGTCTTGTGGTACTGCCAGTTTTCTGTGTAGTTTTTGTTTATTAGTATTCTTTGTGATGCATCATGTTGTAATGTACAGATGAGTACTTTAAAATAGTGTTCAGCTCCTCAGGATACATTATGGACTAACTCAGAGTCAGGTGGATGGGTCCACTGAAGGGTAGGTTACAGCCTAGCCTAGTTCTGCTACACGACAGCCTTCCAAAGCTCCAGCTTTTGCTCAGTGGTAACAGTTACTTGGGCCTTTTTATGCCTAACTCTGTTTTTGCAACAGCAAAGCACATTATACAGCATGAGTATGTTCTATATTTAATATTCCATAAAGTTACACTAGAGAACTGCATTTACAGGCATTTAGCTAGAACATGTACTCTATGCGTTGGATAATGTAAGGCATTGGAGAAAGGCAATATAAAACTTGAAACATGGGGGGAGGATTACGTATCACATTTAGTTGCAGTAAATAAAAACAAACACCACTATTGTGCAAGAGTATTTTATTTTCTGCCTTAAATAAAAAAAACACATTTCTGATTTGAGGTAAACCATTAGTAGTAGTTTGCAAAGAGTATAAATGTCTCTAAAATAGCAACACAAAGGTCATGACAAGATTTACATTTGCCCCTAGTCCTTCATTAGGTAGTTCATGCAATACCACTTCACACAAGCTGTCTGGCTCAAACCACCGCACACTTCAGAAGGCCCCGTGTTAGCAAAAGAAAATGCTGTGACAGTGTTAGGACTGAGGGAAAGTAATTTGTTCTCAGCACAGATGGTCCCAGGCACTTTAACATGTTGTGTCAACTCGTTTATGAAAGCTGATGTTGTGCAATGCCCCCTACTTCCCAACAGTTCTGCCTAGTTTACACCTTCCTGCTCAGGACTCAGTTCATCATTTTGGTCGTGCTGCCAAATTGTAACAACTCGTCAGAACAGCCAAACCAGAGAAAAGTACATACAGGGAACTACACCAGACAGGCACACAAGCAGAATCACCTGGACAAGAAACATTTACACGTGATCAGCAAATCATTAGTGATCTCCTTGGAATTTCTGAGAAAGTTTTGCAGAAGTATTTTGGATGATGAAGGAGGACATTTTTCCTTGGTCAAATCCATTTACCCAGCTCCCTCTGGCAGGAGACTAGGTGACATAGTTGGAACAAACCTAGTAATTAAGCATAGATGTGAGCTAAGAGAGCAAACAAGTAAAAAGCAATTCAAAGGTCAGGTCCCCCACGTGTAGCATTGCTGGTTATGCATGAGATCGTGCCGCTTCTTTTAATGGCAACGTTCCAAAGCAACAAAGGCCTCACCACGGAAATGGCTTACACCATGTCATTTTATTTTGTACAGGAAACTTGTACAAGTTACATTAACTGCTAACATTTTTCTGCTAGTTAAAGCTGTGTGTACAAGAGCACTTGTGAATCATGCCGTACCAGCAAGTCTTTTTTAGACCTGGGAATGAAGAGCAGCTGATCTTCTCTGTTTAGTATTTTTTCATTAAAATTCAGAAAAGAGTTTTACTAAGAGGAAAAGCGAATGAACACTAATCTAGTCAAGTCACACTTCATGGTGTACCTGGTTTTTAGGGATGCCTGGTTACACTCAATATCCAAACCTTTGTAACACTTCAGATGTGCTTTAAAAGTAAACAAAGAATATTAATCCATGCATAATTATGCATGACTGAATACATCAAGTATTCATCAGTCTTTATTAATTTTGTAAGTATCTAAAAGTTATTTAACCTCTCAAAAATTCTTATCTTTTTTAAAAGCAGTTAGTGTTTCATCTGTAAGCTGCTATGTA
Source organism: Antrostomus carolinensis (assembly GCF_000700745.2). Taxonomy (NCBI): domain Eukaryota; kingdom Metazoa; phylum Chordata; class Aves; order Caprimulgiformes; family Caprimulgidae; genus Antrostomus; species Antrostomus carolinensis. Next base: position 4,581 of record NW_010336923.1, on the reverse strand, counting down.
AATCCTTAAAAGCCAAATTATCTTCCATAATATTGAATTACGTTGCACCGCAAGTGCGTGTGATGCTTCATGGAGAAATAAAATATAGTCTCTTTTCTAAAGGAATTACAACCCGAAGTCCAGATCCTGCAGAAGCTCACACAAAACAAGATTTAGTGGAATTTTTGTTACATATGTGAAGTCACTCTTGTGCTTGTGTCCACAGTGCTCGGTTGTTAATGAAAAACTGAATTTCCATCTACTCTGCACTAAATGGTGATGGAAGAAAAACAGGAATAGTCCTTTATTGCCAAAATTGCAGTTTACTTTTGCACAGACATTTCTGTGCATACTTCAGATTACGCAGGTTTAAAGGAAGACAGATCTTAGACCTTTAGTTTACCACTGAATTTGAAAAGGAAACCTTTGAAAAGAAGCAATTCACTGTAACTCTGGACTTTTTGTAAGCATGGCTGCTGTTGCAACTTATAAAACAGATGTGGAATGTTACAAATGATCCTTTATGATTCAAAAATAGATTGTTCCTCACTGCACTCTCTAGTCTTTCTCTGCATCCTGGGCATCTTTATCTTCTTCATCAGAGTATACAGTGGGTTCCTCCCCTTCCTTCAGCAGCTTACCAACATGGTGGTACTTAACTGGGAAAAAGAAAAGAATCCAAGTCATTATTCTGCCCTGAATATGTATCTTTTTTTTTTAAACTCCTATGTCTGTTTCCTGAATTAACAAGACACTTGTATTATAATAAAACAGCTCTCAACAACTTGTTCCAAACACTTGGGGGAAGAAGAAAAGCTGAAATCAACTACCTAGACTGCTATTAATGTTGTAAAGGGTAAGAAACATGCCAAGTGAATGTAACTTTAATTCTCCTTCTATTGCCTAAGCCAAAAGATGAATGGATCTAAAGACAGATGTAAACCGAGGGACTCATCCAGCTAAAGAAATAGAATCCTGGATTAGATTATTTCTCTTGCCAACATCAAAGCCAGTTTTTCAACCGATGGCATTGTCAGAATATCTACCTTATGTATTATGCACACATGCACACACCTATGTGCGCACATGTACACAACTTCCAAGGGGTTTTATTTTTTGTAATATATGTTGAAAATATCCCACAGGACAGGAAAGAGATCCTTTCTCCCAGAGATAAAGACGGATCTGTTATCCGATTATGCAGCTAAGCCTCTGCCTTATTTTATATCTCTTTTTGAATGTGTAAAAATATCAAGATTGTGTGCATGTAGGAACTGAGAGTTGTGCTACGTTACCCTTCGGTCAACTTCAGCAAAGCAAGAGATGCCTCTGACTACAGGTATTTCGGACTAGCATTGTTGTAGTAATTCATAAGAATTTAAAGCAACTAACTGTCAAATTTACTAGAAACATAGTAAAAAAAAGACTGCAGTTCACTGTCAGTCCTGATGCCCAACAGATTTGAACACTAGTTTAGGTCAGATATTTGGTAGCATAGTTCTGGTTTCTGTGACATACTTGTTAGCATCATAAAACAGCCATTCAGTGTGGCATGATTAACGGACTTGGCAGGAAGAGCACCAAAATAGTAGGGGCACATAGGTCAGGACTGAGATGTTCTAATTACATTATGTGGAGGAAAGCTCCATTCTAGCTAGTGATCTTTAATACCTAACAGTAGATTAAAAAAAGAATAAATAAATTTCCACTATAATACTTTTTTGTATATGCCATTTCCATATATATATATAAATATATAAATTCATCAAGACAAACACCTGATACATTTAATTTTTGTCTTACCTGAGCAGAAATAATCCCTTTGCTGTTCACGTGCCTAAAAGGCATTATGAGATATGGAGGAATAATTTTCTATCAAGAAGATACATAATAGGAGAAAAAAAAAAAATCATACCAGTGGGCATGCCCTGGTTCAAGGTCAACAGCAATTTCTGTAAAACTATGGTTTGAACTTCTCCTTTTTGAGCAGCAAGTTGAGGCACACAACACAAAACAGTTGGAATTGTCTTTTTAAAACTTTTAATACTAAGCATAGAAAACCAAGGCAACTATGAAAGTGACTTCCTTCTGTTAATTTTAGAACATCTCAAGTGTGCAAATTGTCTTTTTTCCTCTGCCAGTCTGGCCATCCCTGGCAGGGTAACGACCAGGCTGCTTCTGAGTGCAGAGGTGGCACGTGCCGACTCCTGATGACCATCTAGGGGAGAAAGTCAGCTGGATACAGTTGTCTGTGAATCTGATAAAAGCCACCAGCAAGGCCATGCAGAGTAATTTATTTAGAGTAAAAAAAAGTTCTGTCAAGAGCTCCAAGGGCGAAAGGCCTAGTTTAAGCAGTCTTCAAAACTCAAAAATCCCCAGAAGTAAGAATTCAGACACCACTCTCATTTCTGAGAAGCTGGATGGGATATGAGTTTAATTTTTTTTCAGAGTGTAAAAATCTAATTGTCTCTATAGATGAGGTCTTAGTTGTATCAAAAACATGCTCTTAATTTCCAATTCCTGTCAATTTTTTGGGTGGTCTTACAGATCTTATCCTATGCCAGAGTGCTTCCATCTCTCCTACTGTTCTGTAAGGAGCTGAGGGAGGGAGAATGCACCAGGAAAAACTGACATTTCTCTGAACTCTTTTGAGTAACAGTAATTCCAGTAATACTTTTTAAACTGAGGTATTAACTCAAAGTAAGTTTCCAGACTGATGCTTCCAGCTGGTGACAGCCTTTTGCTTCCCTTATTACACACTAGTTAGCTACTTCTTTGCAAATAAGTTTAAAGTTGCTTACAAGTGAATTGTGACTCCCAGTCCCTCAAGGTCTCTTGCTGTGTGGCGTTGAGATCAGAGAGGTCATCATAGTCATCCCTCAGAGCCTCCTTATCCAGGCAGAAAGTGGCAAGACCTCGGGATGCATCTCTTCCAGCAAAAATCCCATATGGGCCCTCTTTAAAATAAAAACATAAGCAGCATTATTACAGAGGTAATGGATGCTGTATGATCTTAATGGATCAGAGTCCCCAAACTGAAAGAGATGATGAGTTCTTACCCTGACCTGTGGATCAGTGGTGCCTCAAACTTCTGAAATGTTTTAAAGTTTTGTTCTACTTGGTAATAAAAGAAAACAGAGAAAGAGGACAAGAAACAAAACCATGGGAAGAGATACTGAGTTTGCTGAAACATCAGGACAAGGAACCACACAAAGGTGCATGGAACATACAAAGAGGGTTAAGAATAAGCGTACAGATTGGGAAGTACATCCTCAGAAAGAGGAACAAAGGAATGATTTGTAAGTCTGAGGTGAAATGGAAGCTTTCTAAGGGATGCTCCCGACTTAGCTGAAAGGATGACTTGACAGCAAATGTGTTTAGATACCAGAAATTACCAACTTGGAAGAAATAAGTATTAAAACTTTCAAATGCAAGGTGAACTCAAATGATCAAAACATGCAACACGCAGCTGATCAGATCAGATACCTTATCAAGACAGACTCTTGCTAAACTTCATTAATGATTAACTTGCTTGCATGACAAGCTGAAAATGGAGATATCACATGTTGCAACTAAACATTAAAAGTTCTTCTTAAGGGAACTTAAAGAAATTAAGTCTGGTTACTGTAGAAAGCATGCCATCTGCCATACCTCCTAAAGTGAGCTGTTCCCTAAATTAATCAAACTCATCTTACTTTTCCATTAAAATGAAAGCCAAAGTAACCAGACACTGTGATGAACTATTCAGTTATCAGATTAGATACAAAGGGCAGCTTTTACTGTTGTGGAGGAAGGTAGCATCCAAAGCAAGGTACTGAAGTCAAGTGGTTTTTAGTTTGCACAAATACAAAACTGCACATCTAACTCAGCTGTACATATCATCTTGACCACTGCAGAATGCAAAGTTACAGTCCAGCACCAGTCAGCGACACTTTCCAGTCTATGTTTGGAACAAAAGTAATAATCTCATCAAGCTTCCAAATACCTGCTGTCTCCTGCACTATTTTCCTTGTCTCTTGAGTAGCACTGGCAGCTCACTACTGCAGCTACCAGCTGTCTGGACAGCCGAAGAGTGGTTATGTCAGACAGATCCTGGTACACACTAGCAAACCTCAGTGAGGCTTTTTAACAGGAGGCCTCTGTTAAAAAAAAAACTCCATGTCCTAGTGGAGGTGATTGAACTCTTACACCTGAGTGCACATACTCCCACCCACTTCATCACTAGCTGCTCTGTAAGCCTCTGCGTGGCCTGTTCAATCTTTGCACGTTTGAACTGCATACACTGCTGACTGAAAGCCAGCTTAATCTAAATTGCTAAGTATTTAGTATAAATATTATGCAACAGGGTGATGTCCACTAAAAGCTGGGAATGGAATGCAAACACTGAGAGAACACTCCGCTGCTGCTGCTGCCTGGCATCAGGCAAAGGCACCCGACCCAGCAGCGGCACAGCCCTCTGTGGTACCGGCGGTACGTGTAACCTGTCCTGGGAAAATAAAGAGAATCATGAAGCAGCGTAGGCTGGCAAAGCCGGAGTTGTTACAACATCATCGAGGCCCGACCCTGGAGCCCTGGCAACAGCAGTAATCCTGCCCGCCGCCT
>NW_010336922.1:0-298 GCF_000700745.2 Antrostomus carolinensis | reverse complement strand
GCGCAGGCTGTCCTCGTGCAAGAGCCTCGTGCGAGGACCCAGTGCCTGACTCTCATGTGAGAGCCTCGTGCGAGAGCTGTCCTCGTGCGAGAGCCTCGTGCGAGAACCTTGTGTGAGAGCCTCGTGTGAGAGCTGTCCTCGTGCAAGAGCCTCGTGCGAGGACCCAGTGCCTGACTCTCGTGTGAGAGCCGCCCTCGTGCCAGAGCCAGGGTGACTTGCACGAGGGGCCCAGCCCTTGCACGAGGGCCCTTGCACGAGGGCACCCCAACGCCGCTGCCCAGAGCCGCTGGGACCCACA
>NW_010336921.1:2644-4316 GCF_000700745.2 Antrostomus carolinensis | reverse complement strand
TTCCAGTCAAGACAATTCTGGGATTCTGTGACCAGAGGGGTCTCAGCAGCTGCCCCCCGAGCCAGTGGCACAGTTTGGGGGTTGAGGTGCAGAGGGGAGCCAGGTCCCTAAGGCAGCAGCACCCCAGCTGACCCCACACACCAGTATCCTCCCAGGAGCAACGCGCCCTTCAAGGAGCAGCATCCGCAGAGATGTCTGCTCAGGGGAGTGCAGCCCAGATCTCCCTCAGCTTTCCAAGGGCTTCAAAGCCACTGGGTGGGCTTGGGGCGAGGGGGGGGGTGGATCCAGCCCTCCCAAACCCCCCGGGACATCAGGTCTTGCTCTCTGTCTGTCCTCCCTGCAGCTCGTCCTGCCACCACCTTCATGCTGGGGCTTTCTGGGCCATCCAGGCTGGGACATGGAGGCTCAGCCTGGGCACAGACCTCTTGGACCAACAGTGAGGGCTCAGCAGGGAGCGGGTCCTGCTCCCTCCCTCTGGCAGAAGGGAGCCCAGCTTCCATCAATGCGCTATTAGCGTTAATTTTTATGATTAACATTGTTTTTCCCCTTATGGTGGAAATTTCTTCTGCCTTGTTACTCCCACAATTCACTTCTCTCCCAGCAGCTGGTGTCTTGCCAAACTCAGGGGAGAAAGAAATCCGTTGTCAGAATTCTTACTTGAAATCCCCATTGGACAAACGGCCCCAAATCTTGAGCTTTTTTACCAAAAATAGACTCAGAAACTTGAAGAGAATCATCCTGCCTTGGGGCTGCCCGTTCCTGCTGGGAGCGAGTCCCTGGTCCCGGGTGGTGAGGAGGCTCTGGGTGTCTCTGGGGTTGGACCGGGGGTGTCGCAAGGACCTTCCTTGGTGACCTGAGGGATGTTGGCTCTTTGCGTTCTGGGGTTTGGCTTTCAGCCTCCCAAGCGGGTGTCCTGGCTGGGCACATCCGTCCCCGAGACACTGGCGATGGCAACGCCCCTGGCGAGGGCCCCGCGGCCAACCCCCCGAGTACCCCGCCGTGCCTGTCCCTCCCCGGTGCCGCAGGTACACGGTGCTCTTCTCCCATGGCAACGCCGTGGACCTGGGGCAGATGAGCAGCTTCTACATCGGGCTGGGCACCCGCATCAACTGCAACATCTTCTCCTACGACTACTCGGGCTACGGCGTGAGCACGGGCAAGCCCTCGGAGAGGAACCTCTACTCTGACATCGACGCTGCGTGGCAGGCGCTGCGGACGCGGTGAGCGGGGCAGGGGGGAGGGAGGATTGTCCAGGAAAACCCTGCAGCCGGCAGTCTGGAAAACAGGAAATCTCCCAGAGAGGGAACCCGGGCCGGAAAGCAGCTGCAGGGGGAGCAGACAGGGGACCCGGAGGTGCAGGGATGTTGTGGGGGTGTGACCTTGCTTGGGGGTGTTGGCACAAGCTGTGCCCCCCATCTTGCTGTTCCCAGGGTCTCCCCGTGCTCAGCCCTGGTTCCCCAGCCGGGGAATGGGCTCTGCCTCCTCTGCCCTGTCTGCAGCGTGTCCCAGGAACTGGGGGCTGCCATGTGCAGCTCTGATCATCAACAGCATCCTGGCCTGGATCAGCACTGGTGTGGCCAGTAGGACCAGCGCAGTGATTGTCCCCCTGTACTGGGCACTGGTGAGGCTGCACCTCAATTGCTGGGTTCAGTTTTGGGCCCCTCACTCCAAG
>NW_010336921.1:1229-2423 GCF_000700745.2 Antrostomus carolinensis | reverse complement strand
GCCAGGGGAGGTTCTGGTGGGATGTGAGGAAGAATTTATTTACTGAAAGAGTGGTCAAGCACTGGAACAGGCTGCCCAGGACAGTGGTGGAGTCCCCATCCCTGGAGGTGTTAAAAAAACATGTAGACGTGGCATTTCAGGACATGGTTCAGTGGGCTTGGTGGTGCTGGGTTGATGGTTGGACTTGATCTTAGAGGTCTTTTACAACCTTAACAGTTCTGTTACCTGGGGTCCACAAATCCCTCTGTAACTCTGCTCCTGGCAAGGCTGAGCCTTGGCTCCCCCCACAGCTCATCCGGCAGCTCAGCCCTGGCTGCTGCCTGGTCCTGCCCAGGGTGTGGAGTAGCTGCTTTGGGCCCAACCACCAGGAGCTGGGTGAGGGCGGGAGGGACAGAGCCCCACGTCCCCCACCCCAGGAAGCCTTGCAGGGTGTTGTGGCCAAAGCAGGGTGACCCCTGGGGCTGTATCTCCTGGTGATGTGACTGGTGCTTGGGTGCTGACCTGCTCTCTCCTCTCCCAGGTATGGGATCAGCCCGGAGAACATTATTTTGTACGGACAGAGCATCGGCACGGTGCCCACGGTCGATCTGGCCTCACGCTACGAATGTGCTGCCATCGTGCTCCACTCCCCACTCACCTCTGGCATGAGAGTCGCCTTCCCCGAGACAAAGAAGACCTACTGGTTTGATGCCTTCCCCAAGTGAGTGGCCTGAGGAGAAGGGACAGGGGTTGGCTCTGGAGGGGCAACTCTGTCCTGGATGCCAGCCCTGGCCACAAAGCCCAGTTATGGTGGAAACCTTGGATGTTGTTCCCATGATGGGCTTAAAAACACCCATCAGCATCCTCCTGCCTCACGTTCAGTCCCCTCCAGGGGATCGCAACCCTCCCTGGGGACACCGTGTCCTCTCCTCACCATACTGTGTGTGTACCCCGTGTCCCCTGGTGGCATCTCCTCCTGGCCATCCTGTCCCAATGTCTCTGCCCGTCAGCTTTGGGGCTGTCCCACCAGCCCCTTGTCAGGTTTCACAAGCCCCAGTGCCCCTGGGACCCCCCTCTCCCCCAAAGGTAATTTCTTGGGCTTTTTTTCCCCTCTCTGCAGAGGGCAGGGACGGTGGCACAGAAGGGCAGCACTGAGGTGTGGGACAAGCTCTTGCTTTGCCTCTCCCTTGCAGCCAGGCCAGCGGGGCCTGAGGG
>NW_010336921.1:0-1021 GCF_000700745.2 Antrostomus carolinensis | reverse complement strand
CACGCTGGGGAAGATCTTGTCCTGGAGCTCATCCTTGGCAGAAGCTCCGTGTCCTCGTGATCTGCTGTGATCCAAGAGCATTTCCTGATCCCTCTCCCCGAGGGGATGTGTTTCGGGGGGCAGGAGGAATGGGGGTGCCTTGATCCCTGTACTTACCACCCCCTCTCTCATCTGTTCCCCTCCCACTTTCTTGGCAGCATTGAGAAGATCTCCAAAATCACCTCTCCCGTCCTCATCATCCACGGCACGGAGGATGAAGTCATCGACTTCTCCCACGGCCTGGCGCTCTTTGAACGCTGCCCCAAGGCTGTGGAGCCGCTGTGGGTGGACGGGGCCGGGCACAATGACATTGAACTCTACAGCCAGTACCTCGAGCGCCTTCGGAAATTCATCTCCCAGGAGCTGGCCAGTCAACGCAACTAGCTGTGGGGTGGGGGGGACGGGCTGGGGGTGTCTGCCTGTTTCTCCAGCTCACCCAGTGCCCTTCCCCGGTCCCTGCTGCTGTGAGGTGCAATAAGTTTGTACAGTCTCAGTGGCAGCCTCGGCCTCAAGAGAGGGCAGGAGGCCCTGGAGAGGACGGTGTGTTTCCTCCTGGACATGAGTACAACTCTTCTCCATCCCAGTGTCAGCCCCGGCGCTGCTGGCACCACGGCCGGGCTGGCGAGAGAAGGCAGCTCCCTCCTTCCCCTTCCCCAGAAAGATGAGAGCCCACCCTCCTGATGGCAAATCCTCAGCTTCGGACATGTCCTCATCCTCTCCCCTAAACCAGGGAACTCCTGAATTCCTCCTGGCCACTCTGCTGCTCTGACTATAGCAATAACAGTGTCAGCCCCGGCGCTGCTGGCACCACGGCCGGGCTGGCGAGAGAAGGCAGCTCCCTCCTTCCCCTTCCCCAGAAAGATGAGAGCCCACCCTCCTGATGGCAAATCCTCAGCTTCGGACATGTCCTCATCCTCTCCCCTAAACCAGGGAACTCCTGAATTCCTCCTGGCCACTCTGCTGCTCTGACTATAGCAATAAG
>NW_010336920.1:17080-46255 GCF_000700745.2 Antrostomus carolinensis | reverse complement strand
TTATATATATCATTCCTACGAAGATAGCGGGGCTTCCTCCTAAAGAGGGGGATCATTGTAAAAACCCTTAGAAAGGTCCAGAATCAATCATCTACCTCCATCCCCACCTCACACATTTGAGTTATGGTTCAACTATTTTGGTTTGAATAAACATATATAAGCACAGAGCAGATCTGTCCTAGTGAATACATTACAAATGTCTATATAAACATGGCTATAGAAACACACATACATACAACACATATATATACATAACCTCCTGTGCATTGACAGAGCATTCCTAAATGATAAACGATGTTCTTACTCTACAAATTATTATAAAATGATAAATCAAACTTGGTACTGTTTCTATAAACCATTAATGAAGGAAAACATAGCATGCATTGACAATTTTGTAATCAATTGGCAGTTTACAAAATGAACAAGAACTTTGCACTCCATAATCATCACAGCTCAGAACTTTCCTGGTACCATTAAAGGACATCACAAACTAGGACACCGCCCAGGGAGTGCTCCCAGCTGAGCATGGGCCATCAGCTGGCAAGGAGAAGACTGGCCAACACCTCCTTCCTCTGTATAGCATGGCAGGCGACTGCATTTCTGAACGCAGAATGGGAGGAAAAAGCTCACTTGCTAGCTTCTGCCACCAGAAAGCCACACACGTTTGGGATTTATCAATGCTTACCAATAACAAGGTTTTATCAGTGCTTACAAATGCGTACCTCACTATGCCACCTTGATTTTACTCAAACAATATCCAGTCAAATACACCATATTAAACTTTGAGACTAATAGCTTAATATTTAAGTCTCTATATTGCTTTTATGTTTATATGCATAAAACTGGACTAGTTAAAACTCCATCTGAAACTCTATTACACACCATGTTACCAAGCAAGGAATTTGCATATTGTGCCACCAAACACTAATGCTTCCCCAAGAGACTTTCAAATCGCTCCATTCATTTAGACACAATGGCTCCCAAGGCCATGCTACAGTATCAAAGCTACCAGACACTACCTCGTCTGTGCCCTACAGGCCTAAGCCACAAAGACTCATGGGACCCTGAATTTTATTATCTGACACAGTCTAACAAAGTTCCTTTTTACAACTAAAATTAAACTTTTTATTTTAATCTTAAATACATGAATAATTTTGAGATAAGCAACAGAGCAATGGCTAGAGCAGTCCCAAGTTGCAGAAGAGCCAAACTGACATATTTCAAAACAGTATGGCAAAAAAAGGATATGCATCGAATTGGAGCTGAGCCAGGACTCATTCAAGTCCTAACCAAAATTTCAGGTTTTTTCAGTCTTTAAAATTTCATCTGACTTGTGGATTTCATCCAGAGTTTCATAACACAGGTTTTTATTAAACACCTGTTGAAATTTTGAAGACAGGTTCTCAAGACCAAGATTCACTTTAAACAAATCCCAAGGATTTTTAAAAGGTAACCTCTCAAATGTTCAGCACTCAAATTAAGATCTTTGAATATGAAGGGAAGAGCAGAACTGAAGCTCCCATGATCTAGCACAGAATTAAAGGATAGATTTAACTTTCATATCTTTAAGGAGAACTGAGGCTCTAAGTCAACAGACAGCAAGTTCCTCCCATTATTTCTCTCCAGAGCCATGGCAAGCGTTGCAATTTTGACACTTCCACATCTGACACTAAATACAAGATCGTGGCTGCAAACCAATCCTTAATGTCCCTTATTGCACCCATTTAACAATACTGGATAATATAAAATGATATCGTATACAATCAGTATGCATATCGCATGCATTTCTTCAATTGCTGACTCGACAGCAAAATGGTAACTCACAAATATTTTATGGTATTTTACAGTGACTATAAAACCACAATATGATTTCCATATTTTTATGGCTCTAAATAAAACTCAGATTTGTTTTGAACGAAGGAAAGTAATGCTCCCACAGGGAAATACATCTTTAGTTTTTACAACATTCCGTAACATACAATATGTACAGAGGGTTTATTTAGCTTCAGAGACATATTTTGACATCATAAAATTTCCTGTCTTTGGCAGTTCTGAGTGACTGGAATTAACTTATTTACTTGGAATTAACATAATAACTTAACCAGATGGTATGAGAGTTACAGTTGATTAGATCAATGACAATAATGCCACCAAGTCTGAGCATCTGACCTTGGCAAAACAAATATTGCAATATTTACAGTAAAAGAGGCAGACAAATCTGTAAAGAATGGCTGTTGGTAAATTGTAGGAACAGAGAGTTCCTCATTAAAAGAATATGTTACAAGAGAAACTGAATGTTATCTTGTCACCTATTCTATAAAGATGCCTCCATTCTGAAAAATATTTTTAATATGCATTCCAGCCAACACTCATTTACATGTACGTACTAATTTTCCCTTTTATTGGTTCATTTCTAGATTTAACAGACACTTAGATAATTGAAATTTTATATAGCACACTAGACAGAATGTAGGTCATGCACTGATTTTAACATTTTTATAAACCAAAATTACAACCAGGTAATATACATGCATCTTTTTATTTATTGCAAATAGCCGAAAAACCTACTTCATTAATGTATTTTTACCCTAAAGCTTTTTTGAATGCCCAAATAATTTCCCAATTGCATCTCAAAATTAAACTCCTTAGTTTTCATCTCTGTACCCCAGGGCTTTACTGCACAGTGCAACATGTTTTAATATGGTTAAATGCTACTGATGTTACAAAATATTATTCCTTATTGAAAATGGTCATTAATATCACTTCATACCTCAGAGAGTATGGTAGTAATTTGGTAATAAAACACACTATTATCATCGTCTTCTAATAAGCTGAAAGTGTTGTAATCCTAGAGCCCTAAATGTGTTATGGAATATTATTAGAACAAGCACATTCTGGTCATTATTTAGATGGGAACATTTCCCATGTCTCTCATACCTCATTCAGTAATTGCACGCTCCTGCTATAATTAAATTTGCCCATTTTAAATTGTCCATAATATCGTAGGGTTCATTTTCTGGTCCTGTGGGACACATCATTGACTCCATTTTGGGCACAACATACTTTTTAATGATGTATTTTAAATTGTTTATTTTCATTTAAGTGACTGTCTGGAATAATAACTTGAAATATCCTGAATTAGATAAAACAGTTTAAAGTGAGGGAAGCAAAAAAAAGCACAGTAGTTTCCTAAATACATAAAACAATAATGAAATGCTTTTCCCCCCTTGAAGTGACTTCACCTACTTGCCCATCATTAAAAGCACTGTCTTCTAGAGAAAGACATTGCTTTGAGATGAGAAGCATTTACTGCAGGCAGCCAGATTCATAGGAGCAGTGTCTCCAAGGTTTGGCCAGGAATCTCCATACCAGAGCCATCTGCATGCAACAAACACTCACTTCTCTCCCTTAAATTCAGACCAAGGTACTTAATACAGCAAAAGAAAACCTGAGTTAATTTCTTAAATGAAGAAAAACACTAAGGCTGCAACACAGCGTATTTAAACAAACACCTCACCATGTCCAACTGTAAACTGTCCACTGTGAATAAAAATAGGAGAATTCATATATTTGAATATGTATATATTTGAAAAATGTATATATTGCATAACTGGTTAATATCAGCAGTTGCATGATCTAATCAGTCTGTGAGGCACCTCAGTCCTGCCCTGCCAGAGCTGGGAGAAGAGCACTGGCAGAAAGCTCGCTGCTTCCACATCCCAGCTGAAAAATAAGTGTTAAGCCATTTTCCTCTCATCCAAATAAATGTCCACACACAAGACTCATAAGGGATCTGCACTGGATTTTGTGCACAAATAAACTGCAAAATTCGCACACATCAGACAAATTGCGCGAAACCTATAAGCAAATTTATCCAGACAAACCTAACAAGTGAGATAGCTCAACTGCCTGGCACCCTCAGCTGAGCTGTGCAATACGAGCCAAGGACACAAACCACCAGAAGATCAAAACTCCCAAAGAATGGCGTCTGGGTTCACTAGCTGTTGTGAAAGCATAAGGAAGAAAAGTACAGTTGTATTTAGAAAAATAATAATGCTTAAAGTACATTTCAAGGCAATGTGAAATACATACAAATCTGCAGGACTGAATAAATCTGTGAAACACATAAAATGCTGTATGCAATAAAGCTCTAGAAGGGAGATCCCTTAAAAGTAAATGCTGTGCTTAATGGAACACAATTTATTGAAATGGGAAACAAACTATTCCTTGTGTCTCTCTGCAAGCATCTCTGGTGTTTTAAAATGTACAGAAAGAGAAGATGCAATAAAAATATTTTGCACTACATTTCTGCTACACTGTATATAATAAAAACATTTCAGGGCTCAACCAAACTACCAAGGGAATGAAAAATCTTTTTTCAGCTACCTGTCAGTAACAAGAAAACAAAAGCACCCAAGAGCAAAAAGAAATTCCAGGATAAAGGGGAAATCAAATGATTGACAAGGACGGCTTTTATCATCTGAGAAGTCCATCTCATATACAAACAGGAACCGCTGTCTTGAAAAATATTAAAATGTTATGGAGGAGACTGCAGTCAAGCAATCAAAAGTCCCTATACTTCTGGCAATTCCTGCACATTGTTAATATTTTGCATTCCCACTTACAGCTGACACTAGATATCCACTGAAAAAAACTGCATTACAGAGAGGCTATCTTCATGCTTACGTACATGTGGATCAACAAAAGCTGAATAGAAATCCCCAAACAAAATAATTGTGCAAACATCAGAGCATCTCCCTGGTTGTGATGTGTTACTGTACAGCTGCAGGATAAAGTCCTATGTCAAACCATCATACTCACAGATATTTATTTTTAAACTTTCACAAGTCTGCAATTTTACTGGTTTGCACCAAGTACAAGGCTGGAATTCAAGCAATAAACTTGCACTTGCCGACAGTCATGCTCCTAAAACCCTGCTCTTCTGCAGATAACTAATTTAGGAATATAGCAGTATTTTTTCTTTTTACACTGTCTGATTAACAAGATAAACACGCTATGGAATTACCTTTACAGTGATACTGTTATCATTCCAAATCATTCAGAATTAGTAGTCTTTCACCTCCAAAATTTATAAAAATTCTAATTCTTTTTTATTAATTTCAGAAAATAGATCAAAATAGATCAAAACATCTGCTATGTCTCCAGTGGTTGGAATAAATGGAGAAATAGAAAGAACTGATTCAGAAATTAATATAGGGTATCAAGCCTCCACTGGAAAGTCCACAAATCTGTCTGGGTGTCCACAAGTCAAGAAGGTGGAAGAGCTCTACCCTGTAACAGCATCTTGCTAAAGGGAAAATAGAACTTTGAATTTTCAAGTAATGATCTTATTTCAATAGCTTAGATCATACTATAATATGTTGTAAAAGCTTGTAGTATTATAATGTGTTCCTTCTACAGAAGTTAATCATATTTAAATCCTTTACGACAAAACAGATATGCTAGTCTTACAAATTAGTAGGCCAGATTCTCCCTAAACACAGTTTAAATATAACAAAGATTTCACAAATGCCTGGGAAAAAAAATACAACAGTCACAGTTATTTGTTTGCATTTGCAATACACTTCTTGCTATCTATTGAACAAGCACTAAAAAAGGTATGCCACAAAAATGCACCTACAGTTATTTTATTTGTTTATAGTGACATACATATCTCTAAACAAGTTACAGATTTTCGCAAAGTTTTAATAGAAAGTCAAAAAAAAGGTTAGTGAATTCAGATATTTCCTTAAAATTTAACTGATTTTCATCAACACTAAAAATAAAGACCAGGTCTTCCATAACTAGATCTTCAAAAAAAGGCATGTATCTCACTTAAAAACATACAGATATATTGCTTCATCTACCTTTCAGCAAAACGCTGCTGCTACTAATTCTAATCTTTCAGAAAATTATTTGAAATCTAACAATAAAAGCAAACAACTACCCAGCCTTTTGGCGGGGGTTGGAGGGAAATCAGAAAAAACTCATGGGTGTAATTAAAGAGACTGAACACAAGAGGTAGCTAGTGTCTCCATGTTCTTACTACTTCCAAACAGGAAAGAGAACAGAATGGCAAATAAGCTGACACAAGGAAAGATGTGGTTTTGGAAGCAAGATGGAAAAAAGAAAGTTTTCTGGGCTCAAATCAGTCATAGAGAGCGATGAGTGCATTATTCTGGTTGTACCTCTGTGGAGAGCGCCTTGTTCACTCTGAGTCATTTCATAACAAAGCCCTGAATCAACACAGGAAAGTTTCTTTACATCTAGGCTGCTTCTTCCCTTCCCTGCCCGCCCCAGTATTTTCTTGAGGAGGATTATAACTGACCCTAAATCTAGGCCCTTTTTCTATGGTAAATATCTTTTTGAAAGCATAATAATATTGCTACTGAAGATAGAATTATAAATGCACAAGTTTTCATACTTGTTTTCAAGTATGTTAATTAAAATCCGGCACAGTTGCAGGAAAAAAAAATCAGCTAAAAGGACTATGATGCGTATAATATACCAAGTAGACTATTATTATTACCACTTCTTGATAAAGATGTTCAGAAAATTAATGCTTCAACACTGTGCATCTAAACATTTTAATAATCCTTTAATACAACAGACAAATCCATCAAAATCCAAAGGGATTTGGTTACTGTTATGTTTCTAAAAGTGCACACCAGGAACTTCCAAATGCTTCCTAATTACAATAATTAGACACCTGGCTATGATGACCTGTACCTGTCTGTAGTTCATTCTCAAATAGTTTCTCCCATTAATTGCATACATGCCGAAAAGGGAAAGATAATATTCATTATGAACAACAACTCCAGGCTGCAGAAGCCTGAAAGAGCAGGAGCAGCTCCTGCCGCGCTGGCTGCCAGCTCCCTGGCAGCCCACACATGCTCAGGTTTCAAACCAGATGCTACAGAACAGTTGTGAGAGCTCTGGGTTTACACTCACCTGCCCCGAGTAAATACCCTATAAAAAGGGGGCTTTTATAAAGAACTTTTAGACTTGTCTAAAAATATAAACCACCCTCATTTTCACAGAATTTGTGTACATAACCTGTTGTTTAAACCCCAAAGCACCAGAAAATAATGGCCAAGATCTTACAAAAATTACATTTTGTCTTTTGCAATGCTAACAAAGAAGTCAGTATTTTCACATCCCACTTACAGTTCCTAATTCAACCAATACATAGCTGCAGGTGAATTTTAGACAAGGAACCTCTCACAAACACTAGCAGAATTGAAGCTTTCTCTACTCAAATAGGATGCAACATTATCCTGTGTGTATATACAGACATACACAAGCATACATACATAAATTTCAGATTAGGTTCTGTTCTTCGGGTTTGCATCATTAGAGCAGGCACGGCTCTGCAATGGCAGGATCCCAGTTTTAGCTATCATTCCTCGAATGAATGAATGCACTAAACATAAAAGATCAAATCATGACTTACCAGTTAGTATTTACCACAAAAACAGTGCTAAGAACTGTGTAAAACTCTGTACTTTGAAGAAAAGCTATTTTTATTATGAAATTTCTTTTGGAACACATGGGAGTGAGAGAGATTTTACTAAGTGCTACTGTAATGGGTAATATTCAGTGCCATAACAAATCAAATCTTCCTGTCTTATCAGTACTCAGTTCCCGCATAGAATCCTTCAGTAACAGATCTCCAAGCACTTAATGTTTTATGCTGAAAAGCAAATTATCTATAAAAAAATCATTTAATGCATGGTATGCAGTGAACTCCACATCAGATTTCTACAGTATAAAATTTACCGAAGCATAAGAAACCACAGCTATATATATTCTCTTAAAAGGGCAAATACTGAAACATAAAAGGGGGAAAAAAAAAACATTGTAATTGCATATTCTGAGATAAAAACCCCATGCTACTTAACTTTGCACCATGTTCTTGAGAAACACATAAACGCAACTAAAAAATATACTAGTTCCCAATGTTTATTGAAAACAAAAATAAAATTCAAGTTAAAACATAGCTGTACCCACTCAATGGAAAATATAATTTTCACAGTTTAATTGAGTGGTAACTGCAACAGCTTCGGCACTACCCACGTGAACTGCCGCGCTATTAACATGGAGAAGCAGGTAATGCAGCCAATACTCTTGCTCAGCTAACCTCATTAAATGCTGACGTTTATTTGACAAGACAAACCAGAGGAATCTGATCCTGGAACACGTACATGTTGAAGCACCAAAGGAGATTAAATATCAACTAAGGCAGCTGGATACTATTTTATTTTGGCCTGAACTCAAGCAAAACAAAACACAGGCAACCTGACTGGAGAGCCAACAGAAAAGGCCCAGAGCGACAGCAGCCCTAATCCAGGACCTGCATCATCCCCTGCTTAATTGCATGTTGTTAATGAAAACTGTTTTATTCCAGCCCCCAGCTTTGCATGGGCTCCACGGGCTCCTTTGCCAACGGGGTCGACGGTGAGCGAGAGAAGGAGCCGGGGTGGCACGCTGAGGCTGGGCTCACTACCAGGAAAGGTTGTGAAAAAGACTCAGCCACACAGATAACACACATGGTCCTACAATGTAATCATTTCTGAGAAACAAATTCGCAGCACTGACTAAGATGTCTGGACTCTGTCAAAGTCAAGGGATTTAGGCACCCAAGACAATTGGACCTTCAACAGCATCTGGAAAGAAGGCTGCAGAGGCTTTTGCAGAAGCTAACTTGAGCTCTACTTGCCAATCTACTACTGCTGCCTCGGCAGTCAGTAACTGGAGAGTGGTTCCACCAAAGCACGGCTCAGGGAGGCCAAATTACTGATGCTCCTCCAGGAGGATTCAGAGCTAAAACCTGTCACTGGGGAGTGGGGAAAAGGAGTCTCATACTGGCTACAGGGAGGGATATCTCAGACTGACGTGTTATTGTCCCATTTGCAAGTGCCTGAATGAGGAAAAACAGACTATCTGAAAATATTTTAATAGAATTTTTTAAATTATGAATATTAAGAATTGTTTTGACTACTACAGACAGGGCATATTACAAATGCTGGGTTCAAAATGGACAGCAAGAATGGGGAAGTACTTCTCATTGGGTCGCCAATGCACTTACTCAAATAATATGTCCTAGCCTATTTCAGATCTTTCTAGATTTTAAGAAAATAAAGCCATTACTGTAGTCCTCTTTTATTATTCCTTTAGTCCTCTATAAATATTCTAGATAAAAGAGTAATCTACTTATCAGGTTATAGACAGAATACAAACAAGTGCTCATGTTTACACTCAGTGAATACATTTCCATGCTGCTACATTGCTAAGCAGTCGGAACATCTCTCCATGTTATCAAGAACAATTATTATTGCAATACAACTAGAAAAAAATAATTTTGAATTGCTATGAAAAAATTCACTGTTGTAAATATCGATTAAAGAGTACTATATAAACTAGTCACTTAATAAAAGTATGATGAATATTATCCTATACTGTAAATCCACAAACAAGTAACACCTTTATGCCAGCATTTAAAATCCCTTGTTATAGCCAGTTCAGTAGTGCAATCCTAGAAAAGTAGAAAGTAAAATTTACATTTTTTTAAGACAAATATGTAATTTACATATTAATCCATTGATGCTGATACAGGAAGCTAAATGTACCTCTTGTACCATTAGCAAATTACATTTTTTTCTACAGAAAACCTATACAAAGAAGTCAGCATTACAAAGCATCAATCTGTGATTAAAAAAAAAAAAAACAAACCAAACTGCCATCCTATGCTACTGAGCACAGAGATATTTTTGTTAAGCTATCAACCCTAAGCACAAGATCTCAGTCCTTAGTTGTATAGTTAAAAGCTATCTCAAAGCTCATTACTTCACATATAAAATTGGAAAGGGGGAAAAAAACCCTACAAACCCTTGACATGTAACAGAACTCAGTTTCATCTACCATTGTAATGCTCCTTGCCAACTCAGACCCCGCTCCTGCTTACCTGGAGTTGTATTGTATAACAAAATCAGAGCTGGTCATACCACATTCCTTCTCCTCGTTACCGATGTGTGTCATACCAACAATTTCTCCAAAACAGACTTGCCCACAGTCACACAGAATGCTTGTGACTGAGTCAAAACACAGTCAGCCACAAAAGGAGTGAAACACCACTTTTCCCCAGAGGTCTTCTGGTTGTTCCACTGACTTCCAGAAGAGAAATCTGTCTGTACTCTTTGAATACTCCTGACTCACACTTCACTCTTACAACTGTTCTGCTTTCTTTTTCGAAAAGGAATTTATTGAACAAGCCAGGCTACTCTATATTGAACAAACCAGGCTCTCCCACTGAACACTGGTCTGCCACTCTTCGAAAGGACAGTCCTATTTGCAACATAAGAAAATCTGATGATTCATTTACTCATTTTTTTCCACACAACATCTATTTCTGTTAACCAGAATAACATAATTAAATATGGCTGCTTCTACATAGATGAGATTTGCCTTCCAAAAGGCATAAAAATTATGTTTGGACATGTATAGTGTCTACAGCGTATCATGTTTAGATCACTGAGATTTCTGTAAATTATGCTTGTATCATGTACTGGAATTCTCTTTTTAAAAATCTAGGCTATTTCTTGATTTTTTTAATCATCTATCATCTTAGAAGGTTTTATTAAAAAAAAAAAAAAAATTGAAAGGCACTGCCTTAATTCTGTCTACACTGAAGCTTGTTGGCATGTCACTAATTTACTGTTCCCAAACTTCTTCCATTAAATTAATTCACTGTGTTACAGATGTTGCTATTGATTTATCTACTGAACTAAACACATAATGAAGCAGAAGGTAAAACCAAACAAAAAACCCTATTATTTTTTTTTTCCTTATTAGTTTTGTCGTGGCTCCAAGAATAATTCCCGCAACAGCAATAAAAAGCCATATGCCTTTTCGCTTCATTCTCTTTGTAAAACCAGCTCTTCTAGCAGTAGAATTAAGAAAAGAAGTAGTGATGGAAAGATAAACTTGAAAACAAATTTAAAAAAAAAAAATTACTTTAAAATTCAGACTCCATTTCAGAAATTAATATAACTACTATTTTTAAAAGGACTTTTTTTCTTCCTATTATGATTCTTATGGTACAATTTTAGGTTTGTAACAAAGAAACTTGAAACAAAATCCATAATTTTTTGTTTTGGTTTGTTTTTTTGCTACATTTTCTGAGTCCAACCCAAATGCTGATCTAAATGGTATGAGTGTTAAGGCAAGCCAGGTCCTAATCTGCAACAGGTTTTCAATTTCACGGTATGAGAATAATGGAGTGTTTACTAAAATGCAACAAAAGATTAACATTTTAATCTCTGCAAAATTACCAACACGTAAATTCACTGCATATATATCAATATGCACCTATTAACCTCAGGAGCAGTTTGAAAGTAGCCTATCTGGGCTCCATATCACCAGGCCATTACATTTGGAAATCATTAAGAACAGGTAAGAGCAGTTCCAAATATTTGTTTAACCTGCATCCACTATCCATACAGTATCTAAGAGGTCCTACAAAAATCTGAAGACATATTGACCTTTCCATCAGATAAATGCAATACCTTCAGAGAGGCTAGTCAAGTACTTTTCCTCCCAGTAAAAGTAAAGTGAGTATACACATAACAGCCTTTTTTATTATTATTTTGACAGATAAAATATAGTTGCCTCTTGGCAGCCATAAAAAGCAAGAAAGTTGGGGAAAGGGATGAACAGGTGCATCAAGATGTTCATCCTGATCTTTGCACCTCTAAGCATCATACAGCAGCTCTGTAACATCTTTACAGAATAATCCTTTAAATTATTAGCAAATACCTCCACACTTGCATTTGATGGCCACTCAAAGGACTAAGTATCTGAATGGAGACCAGAGAGCCAAGAGGCAAAGGGCTAGATAGAAATTCCCTGAAGACCTACCCCACTCTGGTTGGACCCTGCTGCCCACCGTCACAAACCTTTAACTTGTAAGCTATTTAAACAACACAAATGGTTATGTACCAAAAATTGAAGTAGTAAACTATAGAGTTTATTTGCTTACTAAACCACCATTTTATCATCGGAAAGGACTAAACTCTTGGGTTTTAAATAATTAGTAGTTGTTACCTATTATTCTTTTAAGGTGTATGACAGGAAAGAAGAAAAAAAAAGTTTAATTCCCTGTTCTGTAGCCCAAATGTTGCTGTTCAGGTATCTAAATACTAAAAAGTCATCTGACTCCAAGACATTAAGCCAAAGACAATGCTCAAGTTATTTAATTCTTCTGCGTCAGAGTAAGTGTCTATGTTCAGCCCACTTAAATTCTGACAGTATGTGGAAGGAGGAAGAAAAAGAAATTTATTGTAGTTCAGTAAGCCAACATATTTTTACATGCACAGTACTAAACAGCTCAGTGAATTGTTTTACAACAGCAAGCACCAACATTTTTAATGATTCAGGAAATCACTGTCATTCTAAGAAGGCAGGAAATTACTACACTTCTGCTTTGCAACTGGTTACCCCAATGCAAATCTACCCACATCCACGAGCAAGTGCTGGTGGCAGCGCTCCATCGCCTGCCCACCAAGCCAACAGCTGGAGCAGGCTGATAGGGAAGAGACAGATGTCTCACTCAGTCCTGCCTCTGCAGCGCTGGTATTGTGCTCGACTGATGCCATAAAGTGAAACACCGCTGCCCAGTGTCATTCACCAATGCATATGACTGTGTCAAGAAAAGAAATATGTTCTCTACTGACAACTTGTTTTAATGAAAATGCATTGCAATGTTTAAAGAGTTTTCAAAGCTGACTTGTATTTCTGACAGCTGACAGATATATGACAGCTATTTTTGATGAAAAATGTGCAACAAGAATGACTTAATATTCAAAACAAAGAAATCAATGTAATCTGCCTTAATCTGCCAAAGTATTAATAAAGGAAGAGAAGGTAATTTCAGTAAATCAAGGACTGTGGAAGACAATCTAAAGAAGTTTAATAGGAATGTTTCAAGTTTACAATATTTTTAAAATCACAACAGTCCTTAATGAAAAAACTGACTTCAAGAGTACCAGGCTGTGGGACACTCTGGTTCTCACAAGCACAAAGTTACAACACTTCATGTTTGATCTGGCTCTCAATAAAACCAGAAAGAAAGCAATGAGAGACAAATAAACAGTAGTCTCATTGCTACCTCAATTTTCTTGGGTTTTCTTTTCAGGAAACAAGAAACAACTCTGTGTGGCTTCTTTGGTTTTGTAAGGGTTTTGTTTTGTGGGTTTTTCTAAAGCATTAACAGACGAAGGAGGAAACTGTACCATGAAAAAACTTTCCATAATGCATCTTAAAGATGATCAGCACAGAAATAAATAAATAGTTGTTAAGTTTATAGTAAGCTTTCTAATCAACTATTTTAATGCATATGGCTTATGGCAGATGTAAATTCAAAGCTCTGTGCAAATTTGTTTCTGATAATTAGGAAGAACCATCACCACCACCCTAGTTTGCAATTCTTTAACTTTCTTTCAACTTTTGGTCATAAATTCTATCCTGCGCTTCAGAAACCACTCGAGGCAATATTTTTTTAAAACTCATCATATTTCTACAAGAAGTTCTGGCTCTGCTTGAATATAAATTTGTAATATACTTTTTTGTTATTTTCTTTACTTTTTTAATCATCTTTTGATTACATCCAATTCATCTGAGGTAATTTTCATAAAACTGACAAAGAAAATAGGATCTTGGTTTTTCAGTTTTAAACTTGCACCACATGAGACATCTCACTATTTCTGACCATACTGAAAAGTAGAGTAATAAAGGCTGTGGGAGAACAAAGAAAATTAAAACAACGTTGAGTTTTCCCAAAGAAATTACCTAAGAAGAAAAGCTGTCAGTCACGCAAGTTGATACTATCACACAGATGACAAGAAGCTAGTTAGAGTGGAAGTGTGAAATATGACCATCACTCTCTCACTACTTTCTATTTATTTTAAATAACAGATGAACAGTCATTAATATTTACTGTATTTCAAATCAGACAGATAATACAATCAGCAGCCTGAAGTCAGATTAGGCAGCAGCTGGTTAGATGGATGTCATCTGTCAGGGGTTGTTCTTCTAAAAGCTGCTAACATTGTCAGTGAAAATTACAGTCCACAAATCAAAAGAACATAAGTGCTTGAACTGAAATACATATGAAATCAGACAGCTCCCACTGGATTTTCCCCATGTGCTATTGCCCCCATGATCAATTCACGCTTCAAGTGACAGAAATTGCTGAGAAAGCAAAACATTGCTCGCTTTCTATCTGAGAACTATACTTTGAGCCAGGGGACATATTTTTAGATAATTAAAATTAATTTTACTTCCTTTTTGTCAAGAAACATTAAAATCAACTTGCTGTATAGCAAAATGCTCACTCATTCTCACACAGAATAACAGGGCAAAACTTTGTTGCTATTAAAAAAGTGAGAAACTTGTTAAGTTGGAAATGAGATAAAATCACTTTCAACCAGCAAATTCCATAACATTAAACCATAACTTTTTCTAATAGTATTAAAATGAAAGCAAAGACCATGCACTCAGAACTTTGGTAACTGTTCAAAACACATGTCAAAATATTGCTTACACAGAACAAAACGATGTAAGTTTTAAGCCATTCAAATGTCACCATTCAAAAGTTCACAAAACCAGTAGCAGAGCACTGAAAAGGTGCTTTCAAGTACTGAAGGGTACTAAACTGCTAGTTTTCTTTTCCTGCTTAAGTGCCAGGAATATAAGCATTTTGAAATCGAGTGTTACCAGTAGGCATGTCCAGAAATCATTCCCTCTTCCCCCCCATCTAGTTGGTATTTGGGGGTTTTATCCCCCCCTTAATTGGAACGGAATGGCTAAACCTAGGAAAGCATTATTGCAGCTGACAACAGTTGTCATTTAAAATGCATCATCCTCATTCTGAGGATATAACCCTGCACAAATAGCACATAAGCAGCAATAAAAATATATACAAAAGACAGTAGAAATCAGGCAGGATTTTCTTTTAAAAAGCGCGTTGCTGCCTTGCTAATCATGGAATGCCAGTGAAAATTTTAAATGAATCACCAGTGTGCAGCAGTACTGGCTGGGGGCCAGCTGGGTGCTGAGAGGGTTTGCAGAAAAGGATGGGCAGATCCCTCCTGGACAGCACTTGGAAGGAGAGTCAAGAGTGTGCCCTCGTGGTGAGGGCAGCTGCCTGCAGACTGGGCTGTGACAGCATGCGTGTAGCTGGCTTGTCCAGCAATGGCCACCAGCATGGTGAGGGCTGGACCACAGGACATACAAGGAGATGCCAAGATTGCTGGGCTTTTTTGGTTTTAAAAGGCAACTAAATGAGAAGCTTGTTGTTGTTGTTTTCTATGGCCTAGCAGGAGCGCAGAGAGAAAACAGAGCTGAGATCTTCTGGGAGGTGACTGGTAGGAGGAGGAGAAGCAACACTGACATTAGTTGCAACACCAGGAATTCAGATTAGGTTTTGGAAATACTTTTTCACCCTAGCAGCAAACGCTGAAACAGGCATCCAGAGAGGGTGGGCAATCTCCATCCTTGGAGATGCTCAGATCCAGACTGCACAGGCCCTTGGCACACTGGCCCTGTTTGGAGCAGGGGGTTGGACTAGGTGACTCTAGAGTTCCCTTCCAGCCTCAATCATTCTGCAATTCTGTGACCTTGTTTCATTTCTCACTCTCTTTGGTGCGTGCCTACATTTCAACAGCAGATCAAAAGCATCAACCAAGGCAGAGCGGGTATTTCCAGCTGTGAGAAGTTTGGCGAATACACACAGAACCTATCAGCTCAGCACACTGCATATGGCCAAACTTAACCCAGTCTTCTTGTGGGGCACCACCAGCCCTTTGTGGGCACAGGCAAGACCAAGGACCTATCTTCGTTTGCACCTCCTTCTTGTTCTGCATTGGGTCCATTGTGCACTGCCAAATCAGACGCCCAGTCTGCCATGTCACTCCCATGGCTGGCAGGGCAGAAGTCCAGAAGGCCATTCCCACCCAGTCTTGCTGAGGGAGACTCATACTCTGCCATAACATCCATGGCTCTGGTGTCATCAAAGCCATTCCCGGCCTCCAGACTGCTCCTCATAGCAGAGACCTTTGTGTCTCCATGACCACTGTCCTTTTCTTCTGGCAGGGTTAGTTTTCAGGCCGATCAGCACACTGGCCCCGCTCAGCAAAACTAACAACTCCCAGTGCCAGTGACAGGGAGAGGTGGGAAATACAACCATGGCCAGGGGGAGCATGAGGCCACCCTCCTTCACAGCACCCCCAAATCCGTCACAAAGCCACACCTTTAGGAATCCAAAAGCATGGTTAACCGTGTTAACACTTAAATGAGCTATAACAACAATTACTCAGGCAGAAGGAAAAATAATAGCTCAATTTAGACCAGAGAATCTTGTTAAATTGTCAAAATAAAGCATAATATTTTGCTTGCATTAAAGAAATCACCAATTAAATTTGAAAAGCTCCTGGCAATGTGCTGTTAGTTCAACACCACAGCAAAATATTTCCTGAGATGGTATGACTGTACACGATGCCATACTAACTGCCAGGACAAGACACCAAGGGAAGGAACTTGCTGCCTCTGGGAGAGGGAGACTTCTCTCTCAGCATGCTGGAAATCATCACAGGGGAGAGCATTAACCAACACTATGGGAGTGAATGCCACCAAGGCTCAATGATTTATACCGCTGTAGGAAGCACTCTAATGCACACATCTAACACAATCTCCACAAACAAGCCTCAGTAAGAAAAGGAAAGCAGGAAGTCAAGGCTCACGATGGCCAAGTCTCCCTACCATGCCACTCTGCTCTGATTTTACTTTGCGTTTAACTCGAGGTGGCCCTACTTCACCAGCTACAACCCACCTCACCCTGCTATGATGACAGTTTTAATAACAATAGGTAAACACCACGGTTAACAGTTGGCCATGCTCCAGAGTGAATTTGTTTTGATAGGCCAAGTTTCTTTTAATAACGCAACTGCCGGAGGAACCTACACACTCTTATCTCCCAGTGCTCTGTTACACAGCTTTTTCTTTTTACATGCTTGTCTGGTTTCATTTTAAAAGAAACAGGATCAGATTTTCACAACAAATCCTGAGGGCTAGCACTTAAAGCTGACTTCCTTCTCCCCTGAGAAGACACCCAAGATTCCCAGGGAACTTCAAAACAAGCTCTTGCAAAAGACAGGAAGAAAAGCAAAAGAAAAGAGATCATCGATTATGTCTTTCAAAAATAATGTCCAAAAATTAACTATTAGAGATTCCTCTCATCCCTAATTTTCCTTTACTTCTTGGGTATCTTAATAGATTACAAATAATTTGCTCTGCTGGCACTGGTGCTATGGGTTTTGCTCACCAGATCTATCATACACCAGTAGCCCTGTGGTAAACAGTTCCTTACCACAGAATACAATGTGACAGATTTCTTTCTGAGCAGTCCCATTCACTCACGTTCCCAGCCTTCCCAGTACTGTTTTTCCACGCAATGTTTCCTTCTAATAAGAAAGAATAAAGTATAACTCATAGGCCTTTGCCTGCTTTCAGATGCTCATAACAAGGGATCTGGAGCACTCCTATTAACAGAGTCATATTTAAACACAGGGATTTGGAGGTTTTCTAACAACATCCTCTTTGTATGTATTGTTCCACATCTAGGATAGCAGATAGTGCATCCCACACAGTTCCAGCATTACAGAGTTTAAAATAAAATAAAATAAAAAGTTATACAGCTCAATTCTATATCGCTCCATGGAAAAAAATAGGAATATATGGGAACAAACCACAAATCTGCAGTCTATGCAAGCTCTTTATATTTTTGTACCAGCTTGAAACCCTGCCAGGTTCCAAAACTTTGTATCCAAAACATAAGTAGTTAACAGGAAAACAGTTTCAGATCTTAATTAATCCACTGAGGCCCCAGCCCATGTCATGGTAATCAGTCAGTTGGCGATGACAGAAAGAAATAGGACTTGAGAGACTCTCACAAAACAGCTAAAAATAGCACTGGATCTTTTTTATGTTCCCTTGGACATAAGGATCTTGATCTCAAATTTTCTTAAAACTTACTTATAGATTTCACTTCATGTAACTGAATTTGTTCTTCATTCAAAACATAGGAAGAGGCAACTTCTCCTAAAACTGTCAAACATTTCATAGATTGTGTTGCATAATACTCATTTACCTGAGAAGTTACAGCCTACATATTTCTGTAATGTGGTTTTCCAGTCCAGATCAACTAATATTACAATAGCAGTGAAAGTAATTACCATCACATCTTCTACTTCAGAACAGATAGGTCTAAGGAAATCAACAGAATTTTAAAAAGTGATCCGTAGTAATAAGTAACATGATGGGAAGATTATCTTGGAAGAGGTTATTTGTTACATTAGATGGGATATTTTAAATTGTTGGGTTTGAACACTACATGAGTTTCAATTTCTAATTTTGTTAGCTAAGTTAACCAAAAAACCCCGAAAAGCAAAATTAGTGTGGCAATTTACCTTAAACACAGTCATAACATTGCAATTCAGAAACTGTGACAAATGCCTTTTTAAAACGTTCTCAGATTCTCATTACTATTTTACCAGTGATTTACTAATCTTAATATTTTATTTTAAAAACATCAAAATGGCAATTTTACCACAAAAAGAAAAAAAAAAAAAAAATCAAACTCTGCAGAAAAGGGAGGTCAGTGATACAAAGGCCAAGCAAGAAGAAAAGGATTCTGTAGAGTATTATTATTATAACATATTTTAATTGATATCAATTTACCAAAATGTTTAGAAAACTAATTTTGGTTTGCCTGCCTGTATAAGCAGAGGCAGTCTTATTCCTCCAGGGAACTACCCAAGTAAAACCGCATATATTGTGAGCAGCAAAGTCTACTGTTGTCTCCTAAAACAGCAAAAACCAAAGCACAGTTAACCGTTCTCAGATGTCACAAACACACATTAGAAAAATGCTTTAAAAAAAGAAAGAAAAAAAAAAAAGGAAAGAAAAATGGAAAAATGGAGAACGAGACTCAGTAACTGAACTACTGCTCACTCAATAACTCAGGCCTGGAACCAGACTGGAAAAGCACAGAGTAAAAATGTATTAAGCAGAGTTAGGTTTGGCAGTGTAAAAACTGATTAGATTCTAATAACTTCAAACCCATAATTCTCTTCAGTATTTAAAAAGTTCAAGAGTAACAAAAGCAGTCAGGTTTTGTGTTTAACAGCACTTCCAACACATGTAGCAGTAGTTGCAGTTGTCGGGGAGCAGGGGGCAGGGAGGAGGAGGTAAGGATGGTTTTGTCTCACTTAATTGTAATGATCTAAAGATTGAAACGAGACCAAGTTTGCAGGAAAAATCAACCTTTTTTGTTTGGTTGGTTTGGTTTTTTTTTTTTTTTTTTTTACAGTTAACTGCAGCATTTAGAGGGGAAAAAAAATACATTTTTCAGGCAGAAAAGCTCTTCTTCAGATCTATACAATACACAAGTTGATCAAAACAGGACTTTGTCTAGAGGGTTTCGTTTCAGCTGTTTCACCCACTAACATGTTGTAACCAAGCCAAAGTAGTAAAGGTTCCCAGATTTCTGCATCTCTGAGTATAGCAATTCGGACACACATCCATGTGAATAATGATTTTAGCAAAAAACTTTTTCTAGAAGTGACACCATAAAAGACTAATTTAAAGCAATTATTTTTTTTTTCTTTTCAATAAAAACAGATTTAGAGGATTAAATAATTAAACTAACAAGAATACACAGTCAGGCACTTTTTCAAGCATCAGCCTGAATTCAGTGAGTATATTTTTCATTAACCACTAGAGGGCACGCAGTAACCATGGCAGCGATCCAAAAGATGAGCGGTCTGTAACCTTAAGGTCTGGGAAAACTGAAATACAGGGGTACTCACTGACTTGCACCTACAAATGAAATTATTAAATTAATTTGAGTAGTCTTTCAATTGCCCCAAAAAACTAAATTAATTCCCACAGATATCCTAAGTTATTTTACATCTCTCTAAAATTTAGATTTATGACTTTTACTTCTCAAATAACATCTGATGGGGGAGTGAAGGGGGGTGGTGGGGAGGTGGGCAGGGAATAGTGAGTTTGGTGCCATTTTGAAAGCATTCCTAATTTCTTCAAGTATTTCCTCATTTAATACTTCTGGAACTTCGATTCAAAGAAAGGGGCTTCAGTTATGACATTAATTAACACTAAAGAAGCACACTAAAGCTAGAATATCCTAGTATTCTACTAGTCAGTATTTTCCTATTTAAATAGACATTTTAAGCTTTCAAGAACAACAAATAGGAAGCCACACACATTAAATTCATTATGTTTTTAAGCTAATACCAAGGTTTATGCTGGACATAATAATTTTAAAAGTCTTTTAAATCTGAATGGATAATACTGCCCTCAAAATGTAGGAGCAGATGTGGTGGTCAGGGCCTGAAAACTACTCACACATAAAAAATTCACTTACACTGCTAATGAACATCTAGTTTATTTTAAAGCATTTGTGGAAGCACTACTTGCAAAGTCTTAAAATACTGTGTGCTCTACACAGATAATTAAAATTTCCCTGGAAAGTTCCTTTAAACCCTTCAAAAGGCACCTTGTGCACACAAATGCAGAGCAAGAGATGGCTGATAGTGATCCTGTGCTCCTTTCATATTAGATTAAACTGGAGATCAGGATACAAAGACATTTCATGAACTGACTCACTTGTTTTTATTCCATTGACTACAGCACACACTACATCTTCTCTTTGGAGAAATTTTATTTAATTAGATCTCAACTACAAAAGATAAAGACCTGTGTATGAAAGTCTTTTACTACGGCAGTGTAGCACTGCCAAGGCATTAAGCTGCCCTCTAACCCTAAGAACTGGTCCCACCAGAACAGGTGCTGCTGCTGACTTGCATTACCTGTTCTGGAATAAGTAAAATATTTCACTCCCTAAAGCTCTCAGTCTGGTACATTTCAGCATTAAAAAAAATAATAATAATAATGAAGAGCAGTGCAACAGTTGTAATCCAAACAATAATTTCAAAAGTTTCAGTACCCATCATGTTTCTCAGCACAACAGACAACACATTACCAAAAGCTCACAGAGCGCATATTACCCTATGGGAGAAACTCCTTAAGACAAAACAGAAATCATAAATCAGGTCTTAAAAGCAGAGAAGATGCAGACTTTTCTTGGAATAAAATTAACACCACAAATTTAGCTAGCTCTTAAGAAATATTATAGAAAAAAATCCAGCTTTACCTGCTTGTATGTATACGCATACATACTCACATACAGATTGCAAATCAGCAGAGATTGTTTTCCACTTTGTATTAACACAGCGAGTTTTACAGTCTTTTTAAGATTTAAGGAAGTAAGGATATTGTTTTGAGAAATATAGAAATACAAACCTGCTTTTTCTGTGTCTGTCTTTTTTGAGCACCCAGTGTAGCTGACTTAAAGCTAAGAGACTTGGTCTGTCTCCTAACTTTCACTGAATCTCTCCGGCGATCATATGAAAACGACGATGACTTCTTTGTAATTTTCCTCTTAGATGTGTCTGCCATTTCATCCACCAAAGTACAGTTACCTTCCAGCAAACAGTGTCCCAAGAAAATAAAAACTCAGTACCATCAGGCTTTCATCAAGCTTAAAGAGAACAGTCTTCAACCCCAGAGGAAATGGAGCAACCCACAAGGAACAGAGCCTACCAAAGAACAATTTCAGTTCTTCCAACAGGTTGTACAAATGAAAAAAGTCAATGGTCCTGCAACGCTGTAAGTCGCCGAAGAGCAGGCAGAACTCCTTCTTGCTGTATAAACTCAAACAGGCTTCAGCAGTGATGCTAATCTGAAAAATGTAGTGACTATCCTGCTGAGCACGCTAAAGGTGAACGGAAGGTAGTTCCCTGCACACCAACAGGGTGTGGAAGTACACCAACAGGGTGTGGGGATGAAGCAGAAGACTTTGGGTTCAAAGCATCTTCTTAACTCCTTCCTTTCTGGGCTACTGCTAGGAAGGTATCTGAAAAGTCAGACTCATGAAAGCTCCCCAGAAAAGTCAGCATTATTTTCTTCTCTTTGGATCCAAGGCACTTGCTGAAGGAACCTTTAGCAGGAGGTAGCTGCCCTGTTTTAACCTAATGCAAATATTCCCTTTTCTCTCTTTGTTAGAAGGACTATTCACATTACAAAGTTATGAGGTACTTTATCTACTAAGCCAACTGGAAAATAAAGTCCAAGCCTATGTACGAATCTTATCATCCTTCCTGGGAAATAACTATGAAATTACAGCACTCTCTTAAGACCTCTTGGTATCAACGGATAAGAGGGTAACACTAACGAATTCTCATCCTAGTGACAGTGTGGGAAACTTATCAGACAGCTGAGATTGCAGCTTTTGTACCAGGATGGTGTTTAGGTAGGAATGTTCCCCTTGCATAACATATTAGTCAAGGAACACTACAAGGGTGTAGAGCCCCAACACTTGTTGCTATTGATTTCCATTAAGCAAAACGTATCCAAAGTGCAAAGCTGTGCATATTGGGAATGTGCCTGCAAACCTAATGCCATCAGATTTAAATCTGGCTTAAAAGACAAGGAGGAAAACTACCTTTTGACAAACTTATGCCATTGTCCAGGGTCTTTTCCAGAAACTTCTCCTTAATTTATTCATGACGTGACTTCACATACAAACAACTGTGAATAATTTATACTTGCAGGATTATCCATTACTATAATTAAGCTTTAATATGGGTCGGTCCTCTAGTGTATGAGTCTCACCACCTCTGTTAGGAAATATCTGAAGTTGGAACAGCATTTCTTTTAAAACCTGCCGATATCAAGGAGTAAGAAGGTAATGCTAATGAATTCTCATAATCAACTTTTTCTGCGATTTGTTCCATTGTTGTAGGAAGAATCATATACCCCTGGGACAAAGTGATATTGCTGAAACTAAAGAAAAGCTAGCAGAACATCATGCATTTATTAGTCATAATGGCCCAATTCTAGATTCACTGCAGATTTCTGTGGAGATACACACTGTGAAGAATTAGAAAGCAATGCTTCGTATTATCTACAACTATATCTAGAGTAGTGAATCTGTAACTATTATAGGATATAGAAAAAATCCATTATTAAATATTTTTAGTACAAAGTATCTCTTAATTGTGATGGGTTTATAACACTGTAGCAGTCACCATCCATAGCCACATACTGACCTTCAGTGTTACTAACATTAGACACTGAGACCATCATTTCACTGTGTGGTTTTCACCATAAAGAGACTCTCTCAAATTGAGACTCTACTTAAATTGCCAGTTCCCATGATTTACAAGCATCATCTTTTTTAAGATTAAAAATAAGCAGATAATTCAGCACTATGCATGTCTCAAGAAAAAAATACGTCCTCCAAAACTTCCTGAAGCATCTGCAGCATTTGATAATAATCACAATTATTCTTGTATATTATAAAAATTAAGGTCAGGGGAAGTGTGAAAGCCTTTTGCAGACTGTTGTTCTTAGGACATACTCTAATCATCCTTATTTAGAAAAAAAATATTAGCAATTAAGACTGACAAAAGCACAAATAAACTTTAAAAATCCATTAAAATGCATCTGCCTTTGTATCAAATACCAGGTACAATCATGATCATTTCACTTCAATAAAAAACACATTAGACCTAAAGCAGGTGCAAGAAACACGAATGAGCAGAGATAACGAAAGGATTTCCAAATGTGAGAAAGTAAATTACGAAGGAAATGGAAAAGGACAGAGATCCTTAAAATCTTTAAAGACACAGGAAAAATGTCTGGATTGTATTTATTCCCAGTGCCTCTAACTACAAGAATCTCCAGCACTCAAAAAAACAAATTTGAAAACAAAAGGTACTATTTGCTTTGCTAATGAAAATTTTTGTTTCATTTGATGCCTCCATATCTTGCACTGAAAAAGACAAAAAACATTCCTCAATATCACCTCTGATTTTACAGTCACCTACAGTTCACTTCTTCCATCCTCTTTTCAACGCTGAGAGTCCTGATCCATTTAGAGGCTGTTGGTAGAGAAGCCTTTAATCTATACCTGGACTCAATGTTGGCATTTGCTCTGTGCTTTTACTTCTTCTACAAAATCTTTTTTGGTTGCTCGGTTTGTCGCTGGAGGAAGCAGTGGGCTCACCACCAGCACGTACAGCAGCAAGATCCCATCACCCATTCCCTTCTCTACCCCTTGCTTTGCCACAGGGACCACTCTGACAGCTCTACGGCCACCAGCAGCCTTGCTGAACTGAAAGGGAAGGTCTCAGCCTGCTCATGTTCTCACTCGTCCTCTTCTTACTTCTTCCTTCAGACCTCAACCACTTCCAGAAGCAAAGTTTCCTCCTCAGCTTGCCAGATCCTTTGGTGAACTGGCAATGCTCATGAAATAGCAGAAAAATATTCAGTTATTTTTGCAAGGAGTCTTCTGCCACTTTAGTGAATATAAATCTGCTAAGAGATGGGTCCAAAGAGCACTGGAGCCTGCACAAGGAAAGTGGCAGGGATGACCAGCGTCAGGAGAGAGGCAGACAAAGGCAAGCTGCTGGAAGCCACCCTAGATCTTATTATGTCTCATGGAGTTGTTCCATCCAGTGTAAGCTTATGATTCCAGAGGTCTATTACAAAATCAAAAACATTTTCCCAAATGTAATAGCTAGCTCAGAATTAACTATTTTGTGCATTCAGTTAAAGGAGTCTCTCTCTCTCTGAAAGCACATTTGCCAAAATGATATTTCATCCACCATTTTATTGTCTACTCCCTCTGTATCACAGGATGCTTCTGCAACCCTTCATAACCAGCATTTACCATCAACATTCCGTTTCACACACAATAATGGAATTTGTCACTTCAGTATTCAAATCCCCCTTACCTTTTTTCAGAACAATTGCAAATATATTGAACAACACTCACTCCATTTTCCATCTTCCAATCAGTTACATATCCAGAAGACCTTTACTCTCATCCCATTATCAAGTTTGTGAGCTTTTTGACTGTACTAACCTAGTTCCTGTTGCTCAGGTCTGTCTTTCTGCTAAGAATACAGGAAGCTCTGCGAGGCACAACTTTCTTCACAACACTGTCACGGTCTCCTCCAGTATATCATACTCATACATGGGCCTCCTATTCCTCAGAGAATAGTTTTTACCAAAATTTTTAGAAGCCAGATTTACCTGTAGCTCTTCAGATTTCCATGGAAACTAATTTACAAATGCCACTCCTCTCCCACCTGGGAACTCTTAGTGCATTGATACAACTACCTCAGTAATACAGGAAACTAATTGAGATATTGCAGTTTATCCCCAAAATAAACAAGAAATCATGGACGGAAATGCTATCTTCACAGAGCTAGATAAAGTAAATTATTATGAGATTAACAATTTGAAGAACAGTGCTGTAAGAGATGAAAAACTAAGAGCTGCAGATGGGAGACAACATTTAGTTACATCTAATATCTCTTAGTGATTGGAAAATGCACGTGTTTCAATATTAATATATTATGCTCAGTATTTCCTCACTTCCATGGGTTTTAGTCTCATCTATAAATACTGTGAAGTTAAAACTTAGTTTATTAGAAATACTACAAGCATTTTAATTCCATTCTTTAATAGAAGATAGTACTTATATTTGGAGTACATTATTTCCAAATATGTCTTCATTAAACAGCAGCTGTGAATAAAGACTACGTAAAAACTTTAATTTTCTACTTTAAATCCATCAGCAAGATGGACCTAAAAATCATGTGGCCATCCCAGTAATAATGGGTCAATAGTGTTAATGCAAGAAGACCTGGTTGAAACAGAGACATTCTGTTTTTACCAGTTTGTAGGAACTTCATTTAATATCAAATTGACAATCTCTAAAAATGTAACTAAAATGAAAAACACTGCAGAATACTAGATAACATCAAGAGCTCGTTGTTAAACTGAAGTTTTTGAATTTTTTAACAGAAAATAATAATGGAATTTTTGTAATAAGGGTTTCTTTCCTAGTATCAATACTTTCCCAAGCTCAGTGCCTCAAGTAGTTATTTTAAGCTGCTCCAAGAAAAGAATGCCTTATGCTCAAAATGTGTTTTGCCAAGCCACTTATGAGTAACAACAAATTGTTTCAAGGTCATCCTGTTTTCCTGGGAAAGCAGTCACAGAACAAGAAGATAGAAGCTGCACACTGTGACAGAGATAACCATGGCAGTAGCTGAAATTTAATTTGGTGGAAAACTCTCAGGAAGGGCATACTAATCATGGTGTTGTAAATACTAAGAATCATATTTTTGATGAATTTTTTGTCATTTTTTGGTTCTGCTGTCAGATTTGCTGCACTGGACTTGGACATTCTTTTATTCACTCCAGGTTTTTAATCTGTTAATGACAGAAACATACTTTAGAAAAACAACAAAAACTTCTACTATTCATGGTTTTGAGGTTAAATTCTTAAGTTGCAGACTCAAAGAGAATTCAAAAGTAAATTCAGCTTTAAGTTTGCTTAAAAGAGGCAGAGAGACACCCAAATTTAGAACAAACAACACTGCTTTGATTATTCAGATCGTGTGCTGATGGAAATCTAAAGATAACACAAGTTTATCTGTGCAACTTTCATCAAGTTCAAAAGCTCTTTAACATTTTGGAGAGAACGAACAGACATAGGGTTACCTGAATCTCTTTCTTTCTACCAGCATCATGTTGTCACTGGTCTACCCACAATTTACTATAGAACTGGAGTCTTGCATAACTGTCCCTAAAAATACAACAAAAACCAGTAGCAGTGAGACACTGTAATCACAGCTCTCCAGTCTCTAGCTAGCCTTTCACATCATAATGCAATTGCTCAAAATAGAATTATTTTTGTGTTGGTTTCAACTTAACATTTGTTACGAACAAAATACAGTCAGCCTTTCCAGTCCCACATTTTGTGTATCACACGCTTCTCTAACTCAACAGTGCTTTCCAAGAGGAAGTAAACAAAACAACAGTATTATTTAGAATTGACCATATGTTTA
Source organism: Antrostomus carolinensis (assembly GCF_000700745.2). Lineage (NCBI taxonomy): Eukaryota > Metazoa > Chordata > Aves > Caprimulgiformes > Caprimulgidae > Antrostomus > Antrostomus carolinensis. Next base: position 19,196 of record NW_010336920.1, on the reverse strand, counting down.
ACACAAAAACCAAAAGTTCATTTCCTTTCCACCACACTGGGAAAAGCTCCTAATACGCCTTTATATTATGTGAAGAAGCTGCTCAGAGATTTTCTCCCATCATGCTAGAAGCAAGCAGGCATTAAATTCATAATAATAATAGAGTCTGTAGGTGTCTAAGAGTGGATGCAAATTAAGTGCAATTGATCCCACTGAATTTCAGCAGCAATTGGATTACTTAACATAGTTAACTCTAGATCACAAATGTTTACAAACTTTATTTCAGCACAGATCTATGAAATTAAGCTCCATCCCATTCTCATCAACAGTATTCCACTCAAAGTACATCTTTCTAGGAGGTTCAAAGTATGTCTAACCAGTAGTAAACACCAACATCACCCTGATCTTGCAGTGACCTGGGCCAGATACTAACACCACACACATAAACCCTGTGGTAAGCAGGAAACATCACTCCAGACAACACCAAACCATACTCCTCTGTTTTTTATCTCTGCACTCAGTGGCATAAGTATGCATTATGCAGAGTGAAGAGCCAACTGAGTGTTTCAAAATGGTAAATCAAGCAAAGAAAGCCTATTCCTTAGTTTAGAGAACAAAACCCAGGCTGTTTACTCCAAGCAGACACCAAAATACAGTGCTTATTTTTGACAGCTAGAGTGTTTACTTTATTAGGACAGTGTGAAGGATATTATAAGATGCCGATGCCTTTACAGGTTGCTAATCCCAAGCTACCAAAAACCTAATACATTTGGGCAAATGAATTTATGAACAGCTGTGATTAGGTTCATACCCTACAAGGTTTCAAACTAGCTCTATTTGCCCAACTGCTCATCAAAACCAGAGGCTGTTAAAGGCAGATCCTTGTTGTTCTCATGGGAGGGAAAGCCTCTAATTCTTCAGAAATGTAGCTACACCAAACAGACATTTTGGTCGCCAAAGCTTTTCACTGAGCAGCAGCCTAAGCATTGCTATGCAGGAAAAAACTGCACATTCAATATTTATTTTTTTTTTAATTGTGCAAAATACAAGCAACTATTTCAGTGAGAACAACTGGGACCAAGTTATCTTCATACACATACTTTTAAAATGGGAGATTACACAATTTCCTGAATATTTTTTTCCATGGATAAACATGAGATCCCTGAATAAGTACCTTCATATTACACCCAAAGTATGAAGATCCCTGAAGTGTCTATGTGCTTCAGTCTGCCAGGAGAAACCATGGTTAAGGATGGTTGGGAGGAGTTTTTTTGTTCAGTTGTTTGGAGTTTTTATGCTGTTGAGAATGTCTGCCTACTAAGAACTGAACTGAGGTCATCAAGTATGTTATCATCAAGCTGGATACTTGTCAAGTTGACATATGTTTTTTGAGAGCCTTCAAAGGAAGGGATGCTTTTACAAGTAACAGAAATCTACAAACAAATCAGTTTGTTAAACCTGTCTTTACAGTATTGTTCTAATCACTAAATGCACAAGAAACCTGTATTGTTAAAATAACAAAAACAGACTATGCACTTGACTAAAAGCAAGTTAAAAGGAGTTATTTCTCCTTTATTTCTGGAAAAGAGATATTGGATATTCAACTGCCCAAGCTTTTCAAGGAGTTTCCTCCAACAGCACCAGACATGCTCATACTTAGGACTGGAATGGATGTCACTGGTTGAAAACAGATTCTTGTTCTTTGTAGCCAAATATTTTTCAGAAACAACAAAGACAATACAATCCATTTGTATTCAGGTATACAGAGAGAAAGACAAGTTAAATACAACAAACACTGATATATTTCTACTGAAAACTATCTTTCCATAACAAAACCTGGACAAAATTTGCATGTCAATCAATCACAAAAAATTTTCCAAGAAAAAAATTATCCAAATGAGCATTTATTAATTTTTGTTTGAATACTGCTTCTATCATTAATTGTATTAACCAAGTTTTCAGCAGCAACTTCATGTGTAGGGATATTGTGTAATATGAATGTCGAAGTTGCATGCCAGCTAAGTTAAAATGCATTACGCACTGTCTTAATTAACTATGTTAAAGAGCTTTAAAAAAGCTGTTTCAGAAAGGAACAAACAGCTTAGCAAAATCAGTTTTTCCATCTAATTTGTTCCAT
>NW_010336920.1:513-17052 GCF_000700745.2 Antrostomus carolinensis | reverse complement strand
CCTTTTTTTTTTAGGGGAAACAATATTGAACATCACGAATTATTCCAGAGAGCAATTGGTTAATCCTTACTATCCATTCTGTTTTACTAAATGACAAGAGAATACCAAAATACAAAGACTGAAGAAGCTAAATAAAGTCACCCTACCATGCTGCATTTTGCTATGAAGGACACCATCACAAAGATACATCTCTTATTCCATTTAGAACAGCTGCTGTCTCTAAGGGTCTTTGTATTTGTTATAGGATAGAACATTTTCTCCATGGAGACATGGGAATAAGAGTAAATATATTCTGCACGTTACTTAAGAGTTTTATTTTGCTAATACAGTTGACCATACAGAGCAATAAATTCATCAAGAGGACAAGCTGGTCCTTCGCTGCTTTGCATTTTTTATTGTGCTTATATGATAATATACAAATAATTATGGCATAAAAGCAGCACAAAAAAGACAAAAATTACATTTATCACCATGGGAATGAACCTTACATCTAACCAACTACGATAAGAGCAAACTGATTTTCAAACATACAGATGACATGTAGTGAATGGCACAACAAACTTGTTTTCAAGAATGTAAAGAACTTCCTTGTGAAAATGAATGCAAAGATATTAAGTGTTCAGTTTTGCAATATTCTAGATATTTATGTCCCAATCAAAAAAAAAAAAAAAAAGCTAATATTTAATTTTGAGCCTAACTAATCCTACAGGCCTCAGTAATAATTTCATCAGCTGTTTAAATACTTTTTAACAATATATGTTTTAAGTGCATATATATAAAATATTACTAATTGGAAATATATTCAGAACCTTGCATTAATGAGATCTGTATCAGATTCTGCTAACACAGAACTAGTTGATATGCTTGCTACAGAGGAAGCATCAAATGCAAAGCTAACAATCCAAAACTAAAGGGAACCAGGAAGGTCAGTTGTAAAATATAAGACAGGAAACTGAAAAACAATGACTAATGACAAATGCTTGAAAAGAATCAAATGTGAAGGTCAGGTGAAAATGATTAATTCAAGGATACAAAACAGTATAGCACAGTACATGTTTATATTGCACCTTCCTAATCAATGCTACAAGGTCCTTTAAAAAAGGAAATTTAACTGATAAGTGCTATCAGTAGAGACGTGCCAGATTCACAGAATCAGAGGATATGAGCTTGGCAAACGCAGAAATAAATGCTACTAATTACTAGGTATCTTGTCCATCTATACACAAAAACAATATTGTAATAATGACTTTGACTGTTTCAGTTGCAGTCAGAGTTTTTCATCTATTAGTCACACACATAAAAACACCCACAGAGTTTCACTGTGAGGAATTACCCCACTTGAAGGTGGCAAGCCAAGGTAGGAGCCAAAGAATGAGGTCTTGATGTCACCAGAATTCAAACTTCTGAAGGAAGGAGCATGTGAAGAGCTAAGAAGTGCATTATTCAAATAAGTTTCAAAAAAAAAAAAAAAATATACAAACACAGATACATATGTGTGTGTGTGTGTGTGTGTATATATATATATATATATATATATATAGCAACAACTTGCACCAGGCTTCTTGAGGCCTGTAAGCAAAAGCTAAACTAATCATGCAGCTGAGCACTTCAGTACAAGATAACTAGAGGTTTCAATTAGCTTTTTGTGAAATCTTAGCTCGGCACTATTTTTATGGAAGACATTCCTGAAAACTCAGCACTGTTACTCTATACAGCTTGAGTAATCCCAGCATTTCAGACGGCGAGGAGTCTCCATGTCCCAAGACTCCTCACATAATTCTTCTTTATAAAGTTCCAGTTGAAATAACCACATCAAATTTTGTCACAAGAAACAACTGCAGGCAAAGTATTTCTGAAAAATTAGCCTGAGTGTCATCATTTGGCCAGTTTTCAAGGAGCCTTCAGAGTGCCTGTTGCTTCCAATAGAAGCAATTAAGGATCCTGACTGTGAAGGGAGTGCGGTCCTGAAACACATTTCCAGACTGAAGTCTGTATCAGGCTCACAACACTCTCAAGAGCTTCAGCAAACACATGCTGCTTTGCAGACAAAAAGTGGTCTGTTTACATATGACTTTAGAGTTTGCCACCATGTTTCTTACCTTACCCCTTTTGAAGATGTAATTCAAAGACACAAGAATCTATAATCTCAAACAGCCAAATAACCAAAAACTTCTTAGCTGACTGTGATCTAAATCTCTACTTTAAAGAAAAAAAAAAAAAGAAAAAAAGAAAAAAAAAAGAAAAAGGACTCAAGAGCCAGCAGTGTATAATTATTTTCTCAAGTTCTGTGTAACCAGCAACTCCTCCCAAAGATTTTTGAAAAACAACTCACCAACCCTCCAGTTTAAAAACAGTATGCATTTTTCACATATTCAACTGGTAACATAAAGCTAAAATCTTAACTTACAGATTTTTTTTTTTTTTTGCATTATTGTTCCACTGAATGAGGTTTTATTATTCTTGAAGCCTCCTTTCCTTACTTGAACTTTTAAAGAAATAAAAAGGATGGAAAACCCATGTTTTCAGTAGAAGATCTCATGTAATACACAACAGTAACAGATTTCTCACATCTTTCAAGCAAACTATATAAAAAAAACTAAAACCTATGTATTGACTCCCACTTTTAGACACATTCAGGAATCACAGTGTGCACCAAGCTGCTTTCGTAGCTATTTGTACTTACACGGTCTTTGTCATCAGCTACATCACAAAGAATGTCATCAAGATCTAAAATCCCACCATCCCCGTGCTCCAGCCGATGTACTTGTATCCAGTAGTTCGGGTCCTGCATAAAAGGAGAAGAAAATAATATCAGATATCACATACCAACAGAAAAAATTATTCCACCATAAAGTTAACACCTCAGTCCTACAAATGCTTGACCTTAAAACATCCATTTAGGTCATATTCCTGTAAATAAATGTAAACTGAGATGTAAAACCAAAGTTCTTTTTTTAATTCACCCTAGCTTATATACTCTTCCTACTTTTATCAGCTCTGCATGAGTCACAGTCCCATCACTGACACATGGGGGAACAGCATCCCCAGTGTTACTGAATATATGAGCAATATATAAGGAAAATACATCACCCTCAAAATAAAGTATCTCAGACAGTGGTCAACAGATAGAAAAAGTTGCAGGACAGCTGTAAAATGGGGCTTTTTTTTTTTACAGGACAGCTATAAAGGGTAAAAACCAGTATTTAAATGATATGAAAGAGCTTTTTACCTGTGCTTTGGTAGACAGAATATCTAAATCTTATACAAAGAACATCTTCCACATTCTAATTAAAAGAATATGCATAGACCACACATACATATACACACACATACATACAGATACATGTATATGTATACATATATATGTGTGTGAGGTTTTGTGCATGTATAAGCATCTACCAGTAACTGGGAAGACTGGCTTCATAGTCTTCATTATTACTTTTGATACAAAAGGAAACCATTACTGATAGAATACTGTTGCATCCCCAAAGCATCTTCTCCGCGTTGCTGCATGATCTGAGTGTTGTTCAGCACTCAACATGCTTTCTTAAAAGGTTTGTTTTCTAACAGGGGAAAGTTGTATTATAAACACACAACCTGAACATGATATACAATCTTTTCTTGCTTCTCCAATATTCCCCCATAGCAGTGCCAATGCTCCGGGCTGTTATTCAGCGAGTGTCTAGCAGTAAGAGAGCTTCCTTGCTTTTCACTGCGCAGGCACGACTGCAGAAAGTGACTAATTTGAGGACCTTCAAACTTGCAACATCTTGCAAAATGCCTGAATTCCTAAAAATGGCAATTAGCATCCAAGACTTTTCAGGTACCAGCATTTAGAAATTTAATTTTTTTTTTTTTTTTTAAAAAGCACACAAAACCAAACCCAAACCAACAACAACAAAAAAAAAAAACACCCACCCAAACAAACTCAACCCCGCTCCCCCCAAAAAACCTCTCTACTCTTAAAGAACTTGAAAATAATTTTATTCATAGAAATGGGACCATCAGAGTTCCTCTAAATCCATATGTGGTTTTAAATCTCAAGAGGACATGCTGCATGAAATCTTGGACAGCATGCTGCATGAAAGAACAACAAAGGAATAATAATTTTGTTTTTAATATCCTAGAAGTCTGGTTTATTTGCACATGGTATATATGCATAGGTCAAAGATTTTGGAGAAATCTGATAACCATTAAACTTACTTCACTGTCTGTCTAAGTACATCCACCTTAAATACTGCTGTAAATCATCTTCACGAGGTGATAAGATTTCAGAATTACATTTTACAGTCATTTCTGTAATTTGAATTACAGACTAGACTAGTCATTTTGGAAATTAAATTACATTTTTTTCTCTAATTTCTCTAAGTATTAAATATCATTACCTTATATTTCTTCTAAACAAATATTTATTATATAATCAACTGATTTTCCTAGTACATGGTTTTTTTCTCAAACTACAATTACTGTTGTAGCACATTATAGGAGGTAATTCAGCACCCATTTTATTAAAGTAAAAATTCAGGAATAATTAAAAATGGTACTACATTATTCACATTGTTGTGCATACAGAGGTGCACAGATAGCTACATATTACAGAAAAATTACTCTGTAAAAAAGTACATAATGCAAATACTTGAATTCTTGTTAAGTTTAAATACTCCACTAACACTTTAGACAGGACTGGAAAAAGCCTCCTGTGTAAACCAGAAGTCCTTCAAAGGTCTTTAACAAACAAGTTCTAAAGGGAAGTCTGCTTAAGATGTGCCTTTGTAAGCTCCACTCTCAAACTAAAAGGAAAGAGGATCTTTCCTCATCCTCCAGCCCATCACAAAAATCTCCTCTAGCTCTCCTATCCACACTAGAGACTGAAACACAGTTGGGCAGACCTAGGCTTTGAAGACACAACCAAACTGATGAGCTAGGAAGGTCCTGAAGCCCTAAAGGACTTGATTCAGATTTCCTCTGCTAACTACTCCATCTCAAAAGCCAAGTCACAATTGAAGCGTAAGCCGGGCTTCACTGAAAAATCAGAAAGAATAAGTCATTTGGGCTTTAAGAGAATCCAGTCCCTCATACGTGACACGCTTCACCATTTTTGTTTGCATCACTTAATCTTCTTAATGAAGAATGGAAACATAAAAAACAGATAATTGTAATACTGGCTCAGTGACTTGACTGCATCCATCAACACAAACAGCACCCAAACTGAAACTACAACTACTATACACCCGTATCCTTATTTTTTCCTTCCCACCAGAAGTATTTTCCACCTCCAAGGCAAATGTAAGAAAACACACATGATTACAGAATCAATAGTAGAAACGCCCACTTCTAAAGCACTATTGTGCTATTTCAGTATGTACCATCTACATTAAAAATAGCTTTGATATATAAGCTGCATCACTTTTGCTAATTACTTCCTTTAAAAGTTTCTTGATATTGCATAAGAAGCTTTAGATAGACTTCATTTTTCCTGCATCACCTATTTGTTGTGCCATAGCCTGAACTGCTCTGGCCGCTTTTCCTGTCAAACAAGGTCCTGATACAAAACAATACATTAGCAAGACCAGACAAGAAATATATAAAACTAGTTTGGCAAGACTTTACTCTGGCAGGATTTGGTAAGTAAATATGAAATAAGAACGAAACTTTTCATTAAAGCCCTCTCCAAACTTCACAGAGCAGTCATTCTCTTGAGGCCCTTTTACTCTACTAAAGGTTTCACATAAATCAAGGTTTTGGTGGGGGAGGCTTGGGAGGGAGGAGAGGTCGAGGGGGGAGGGGAGTACTCACATTTTGTAGAGACTTACACCATACTAAAAAAAAAAAAAAAACACACAAACAAACAAACAAAAATTGAAGCTAGTGATTTTACCAAGTTAAGAAAATCCACAGCTATTTATGTTTCCAAATTTTAACAATTAATTCTATGTATTAACCAACCAAACAACATGGAAACACCCAAACCGCCTGAATGTTCCCATTTAAATTAACGTTCTGTGTTCTGCCTACAATGAACATATGTATGAGAGTGGGCTCCTATGCACTGTTTACTAAATACAAAAGGAACTGGACCAAACTTAACACTTAGGTGAGCTCATGTACTACACTGACACACTGACGTTACAAGGGTATCTGCATTGACAGCTTCGTCAAGCTGTATTTCTCCATCGCAGCCAGTGAATAGATACTCCTAATTCCCTACGCAACAGCAATAATAACAGTCCTCAAAGCATTTTCTTAAGCAGTTAAAAATATTGTTTTGGCTTAGACCAGTTACTGAGTCATAAAGTGGAAATCAGCAATTAACAGAGTTTACTGGAGTCTACACAACTTCATCTGCGAGGCAAACACCCAGCCCACCTTTGGGGTCACCTTGTCCCAGTGGCAGCGCAGGGCTTTCAAGTGAGATCTCACAAGCGAGGGACTGGCTCCAACACTAACCCACAGAGAGATGGTCTGTCCAGGGTATGTGCGCTTATACAAGTGAAAAGGAAAATGTCTTCTAGATATAAAACAAGAAAAGTGGAGAAGATACTGAGTCTACAAAAGTCAGTTTCTGTAAAGATTTAAAAAAAAATACTAAACAACATTTTTTAAATCACTCAGAAGCTTTTCAAGAAACCCACTTCAGAGTTGTTCTGGTTTAAGAAAACATCCCAGAGTCAGGACGCTCTGCTGTTGTTTCAAAATTTTAATTTATATATTACAATTAGATTTTTGAATTTGTCAACAAAACAAAGCCATATTTATATTCTCTCACTGTTATGATTGTGTAAAAGGGTACTGCACTCTCCAAATCTGCAATGCATTTAGAGATATAAAAACATGCTTTAATAGAAAACTCATTAGCTAACACTGCTCCACCAATGTGTAAATTAGCAATGTGCAATTAGTTTATAAAAGCTGTATAGCTGCCTTTGTCACTAGTTCATGCAGAAGAACTAGCAAGTTCACTTCATTGAATACAAGGATAGAAGTAATGCTAAACCTGATTTATAATATCTTCATTTAAATATTGCATCACTTAGCTCAAGTCTAAGCAAGTCACATCTCCTGTTTCCTGTGTACACCCATTTAACTATTCTACTTGATTATGATTATAAAGGTACTTATAATTTAAACTCATGAGCACTACATTTTCTGCTCCAAAGTCCTCTATAATGGAAGATAAATATTTGCTAAGTGAACACCAGCACAGAGAGTAGAAGAGCACATTACAAAAGCAGTAAGAATGCAGCCATTCAAATTCTGTTTATTCCATACAACACGGCTTCTAAAAGGCACAAAGGAAAAACTGAGAAAATCCTTAGTTTAAGTAAAATGATTCAATATTCTGTAGCTAACAATTTTATGTTCCCACATAATAGAAACAAGGACCATATGTGGAAAACAATATCTAGAATTAGGAATGGAAACTGCAATGTGTTCTTATTAATGACACAGGAAGATTTCTTATCCTTTGGTTCCAAATAGATGTCTTGGTTTTTTTAAATGTACCCTTTCCAAAAACATACAGAAGTGTTTAACATTAAAAGTTACAATAAATAAGATTATGTTTTGAAATATTTTGTTCACGTTGCACAAGAAGAGAGCATCACAAACTTCTTAGTGAGAAGCAGTTATCTATTTTTAAGACAAAGCAGGAAATCATGCTCTTAAAAAAGCTCACCTTGCAATGCTCAGTGTTTACAAATTATGCCCACTGCTGTGATTCAATCTCACCTGCCCACCAGCAGGATGTCCTAAAGCATCGAAAAGACTTCTTTATCTGCATGGCTGTAATTGCGTAGTTGGGGGTGCAATAGGGGGTTTGCTCATGTTTGGTTTGAAGCCCACCCAGAGAGCAGTACTGGGGGAGGACAGCAAGTGCTCCCCCAGAGGTGTCTGTACTTCTTACCTTTGATAGTAACAACTCAGGTTTCCCAACTGCAGCTTTCAGCTGGGTGCAGACCAACTGTAGTTGCCACTACAATTTGTTACACATCTTGAAATCAAGTAAACGAGATTTTTTTCCTCTTGCACACCTACATTTTCTAATCTGTTCAGGCCAAAATGGGAAGAGTATTTCTTACCACAGAGCAGCATCTGGGGAGACAGATTGGCTTTGCCAAGCTGAGCTCCCTGAGGCACCCTGTGTCTGTCAGAGACCATCTTTCTAAAAATGAAATTATTTAAATTTAGATATCATTTATAGCTTTTTGCCTTAAGATCTTTTTCAATACATAGATACTTAAATTATTTTTAAAAACCACTGTCCACTGGACAGTTGTGCACAGGTATTTCAGCGTAACTCTCAAAGGAAAATGGACTTGTCACCAGGACGAGTGAAAGTACAGAAGCAGATGGAAGTGGGTCATTATAACTTCTCATTTACAAATGAGAAAGTAAAGTAAGTATATATTTTTAGTTTCTGCTTAAAACCATCTGAAATTTAAGATTACATGGCCATGTGTGTGACTATCTTCAGTTCTAAGTATTTTGAGAAAAGATAAAGTCTTCGTGACAAAAAGGTACACACAGATGAAAACCAACTAAATCATCAGGCTGGGGTGTGTACCAGACTTGTCTGTTCAGCAGCATATGGCATTTGGGCGTGTTAACACAAGCTGAAAGGAAAATAATGGTTAATAAAAAACTAATATATCTGAAAATTTGCCAGTGAATTCATTCATTTCCCTGTCTAGCTCTGTGCTGCAGGAGGAAGCGTCAAAACAAGCAGTCAGGTGCCAAAGGAAAGCCACGAACGCTCGCAGTGTCAGCTGGATTCCTGTTACCTTCCACAGCCCGACAAGCCGACAAGAATAAGTCCCTTGAAGCGCATCTCCTTCCCATTGCCTGTCTCCTTGAATTTCAGGCACAAAGACCTGCTGTGTAGCACAGGACTACAGCAACAGGGGAAAATTTGCTTCAAAGAGCACTGCACTCTCTAAGGTATGTTGATACTGCACCATGGATAGTTGTCAGTAACAACACAACGTAAGTACATTCACCATCTCTGCAAGGGCACAAGCCGGCAAAATACTTAACATTAATGAAAGCAGCCTGGGAGACCTCAGAAAGCAACTGATACCTGTAACAGCTCTTGAGTTACCAGGTGATGAGTTGAAGGAACAGTTACCTTTTCCATTTTTGATCACACTCCATCTGCAATCACTCGCCTCATGCCAATTTTAGATCGCATTTACTCTACCTTGCCTTGCGCCCCATGAAGTCAAGAAAAACAGGGCTAGAGACTACAGAAAATAACTGCATGCTGTACAGTAGAAAGTAAACCTCATGCCTTTCTTTTTGTTTCTTAACCTGTTGATCTTTTTGTTTCTTAACCTGTAAAACTGCTTTTTGGACTGGCAATGTGTCCTGGTTTTACTAGGATAGAGTTAGTATCATGCTAAAGTTAATTTCTTGGTATTTTGTACTACCAAGACAAAGGGATACACTCCCAGGAAGGTTACAAATCACGCCTTTAGAAGAGGGTTTGGTCAGGGATTCAATTTTTTCAAATATACAAATGTATATACAATGTCTTCAACCAAGAGGTATATACTGATCTCAGACATAAACCAGCCATGAAAAAGAGAAAAACATGCAAGTTTGATCACTGAAGTGTCTTGTTCCATTCACCAATATTTTCCCAGCCTCACTAAAAAGGCTTTAACTTTGCAGAAATTCATCCAAGATAAAAATCTGAACATGTGGCCAATATCACTCTTCCTGAGACACTGAAACGTTGGAAAGGGTGTTTCTGAAGTGGACAATAATGTTAGCTTTTGCACGCATCCTCCGTGCTCACTTTCAACAATAACGGTGATTTACTTAAAAATTTATCACATTACACTATCAGTTTCAGTCCTCAGCACAGAAGTTTCATAGTCAAAAAACCATAAGTCAATTATTAGTCCACTTCAGTAATTAAGTATCTCCTAAAACCCACTAAATTAAAATAATATAGTCAGTAAACCACTGGAACACTACTACATATTGAGCTGTGCTGCATTACTACCGGTGTACACTGGATCTTGCTTTAAACAGCAAAAGGTTGGTATTAAAACAGGAAATTTACTTTGGCTGTTAACCACTATGCAGTTTGTATAAACTTGCAAAAATACACGTGAATCTATTGCTCTTCTGAAAAGAAATGGCTATTTCCTAAATCTGTAAGGAAAGTAGTCTGAGCAGTACTCTTGATGTACCCTAGAGGTACTTTTCCTACCCTACAATTTTCTAGACAAAATAGTGTCTTAGGATATATAAGTTCTTCCTACTAATGAGTTACCGCCATGCATCATGGAAGTCTGGGTTGTTTTGGTTTTTTTTTACAATTCATCCACTTTACCTAGAAGCAATCTGTAGCAACCCAAGAGAAATCATATCACTGATTAGTTTAAATCAACCTTCCTATATGCTGCTTATTTCCAGTACCTATTAAATAGCACATTCTCTCCATATGCCCCAATAATACTAACATCATGGAATAATTCCAGTTGGAAGGGACCTCGGGACGTGCCAGAAATGGACATGGACTGACACATGCTGAACAGACAGGGCTGATTCCTTCCTCCATCTCCTGGCCATGCTGACCCAGCGCAGAATGCTGGCCGCTAACAGGGTGCGGGGGTGGCTCCTGCCCACTTGCTGTCCCCAGCTCCAGCCCCAGCCTGTGTCACTGCACTGGGCTCCACTTTCCCTGGTGCAGTACTGGCCATGGGTCCTGGCGGCCTATTCAAAAAATACTGGATTGAAAACATTGTTCATTGTCAAAAGGGATGGCTCGAGTGAGATTTCACCAGCGCGCAGAGCCCTTTAACCACCAGGAGGTGCCACCACCAAAGGGCTCCTGAGCACCCGTCACCGCCCGACTCTGCGATCAGCCTCAAGTCCTGCAAAAAAGGAAAAGTTACCTTGTGCTGCCACTAGAATGCATGTGGCAACTGACTTGGAGAATTAAAAATCACAGGATAAAGCTTTCTATTTGGCTGTGAAAGATTAACACATTTATACCATGACTACTGTCTGTCTGTGCTGTGCACAATTAAGTTCTGTTTGTTAGAGGAAAAAAAATAAAATATCTGAGAAAAATATATTGAGTGGAGTGAAATTGTATCTCTAAAATCCCTCATGTCCATGCTGTGAGCACTGAATAACGCTGTCCTGCCCAAACTGCAAAATAAAACTTCTACATAAGATTTATTCCTCTGTAGGAAAATCCTAGACCTCTATCCAAGCACTGCCACGAACTCCAAGTGTGCTAAATCCACAAATAAAGTAAGAAAAATGTGTCCTTTTCAGAGTATCACACTGTAACACAGCTTACTCCATAAATCTGTATTTAAATACAAAAAGTAACGCAACAACATAGTCTATCGATTACAATTTGTAATTATTAGTATTAACTCCAGATGACAGAGATGAATTACAGTAATCAAGTCAAGAGCTCATGAATATGTAAGTGAAAAGCACTGGGTATAATGGTGCACGATCTTCTATACAGGGACATCAAAATTTGGGCAATGATACTGATTAAGAACATCTTTGGATTGCAACTCAACAATTGAACTGAGTGAATCTGATGAAAGGGTGAAGTGCTTTCTGTTTCTCCCAAGAGCTTATCTCTTACCTCCACCCGTCACTACAGCATTGCTTGGATTTAAGCATTCATTTCTTTTTTTTCAGCCACTATGATAGCTCTTCAAGTTCAGTACTAGATTTAGACTTGAATAATGGATTTTACTGGCATAACCACCCACACATGTATGCTTGTATATACAGACATATATGTTGTAGACTGACATGTGTATGTTTTTTCTGTATTGATTAAACACAAATAATTGCAAGTCTGGCAAAATGTTTCAAGGGAAGATTTAGGAGAGTAGAAATATAGCTGTCTACCCCAGTGACATCCAACATGAGATGAAGAGCCTAATTTATTTCAGAAATGTACTGGAAATAAGATTTCCATTTAGGGGCCATTAATACCAAGCACCATGAAAGATGGAAACAACCAATTTTGAAATATTCTCCCAAGTGGGAACAGTCAATTAATCTTGTCATTTGTGACCTCTAACCAATGATTAATACATAGTTGAAAAAAAAAAAAAAATATTACATACAGTGCCTCATATTTCTGACACCCTGTAAACTATGAAGTTAATAAAAAATACAAAATGCCACTCTCTGTTCTGATGACTGTATTATTCCTCTGGGAGTTTCAAAGTCACAGCTTGCTGAGTGGGACACTGTTAACATAAACCACTTTGCTGAACCATGTGGAAAGAATGCACAAGTTATGTGAATCACAGGAAAGTTTATCTCGATATAGGTCGACTACAGTATCTTACATTTCTGATAGGATTTAGAGTTTTAGCATCCCAGATGCCTTACTCCCCTCTGTCACCTGGTCAGCCGTGCACAGGGGCACCCACAAGCTCTCCTCACCTCCTGTGCAGCTGCCGTAAGTGAGGTGCAAGTGGGAAGAGATCCCCCATGTGTTCCCTGCACTGCAACACAGCAGCACACAAGAGCAGCAGGTTGCTTGGTCACTGCCTGCTGCCCACACAGTAATTCCCTGTCTAGTTTACAGAAGAAATGTGTCACCTACGTCTGTTGAATCACGATGGTATATGGGATAAATGAGGAGTGACAAGCTAACATATGCTGAAAAACACTAACAGATCAATACCGGGTCCTAGGATCCAGAATAGGTATGTGGAACATTTCCACTGATTTGTGTTTCAGGGAAATCCTGCTAATAGTGAGTGGGGGACTGAAAGCTTAAGGAGTTTCCACTGTGCCCTATAAAACCGCTCCCAAGACTATAACTGTATTCCCTTTCTTTGTTCTCCACATCTATGTGCACATTATAACTCATACAAAAATCTTTCTACATTGCCTAAGTGTGCTGACATGAGGCCGGAGGACCTCTGCACACCACCACTCCACCATCCCACCCATAAGGATCAGACATCCATGGAATATATCTCTGTTTAACATACGCCTGTGCACACACACGCACGTGTCTAGGGTCAAACCCCACTACGGAAAATTAGTTTCCAGTTAGCATCTGCAAAAGCAATGTGGAAATAATCATAGTAGCTTATTAATTTGTCTGTTAAATACTTTTCAAGATATTTTAACCAAAACAGGCTTTATTTTCATCTCTGGGGAACAATTTTTAACAACAATATTTAGCTATAACTTTTCCAAACTGCCCGATCTTTTTGAAGCAGTGTAATTTCAGTACCTCCTTGTGGCACTGATTTAAGTGTGTAGTCATATCACTCATATCTAAACATGCCCAACATTTGTTTGAAACTTTGAGAGCAATTACTATCTAAATTCAACTCTTATAATCATGATTATTTTATAAGGTTAAATAAAACAGACCTGTCACTCCCTTTCCATTCAGAGTTCTGATTATTGCTAATCCAGAGCAGGAACTGTAATGCAGCACTCTACATTAGGTGAAGGAAGGAAAATACCTTAAAACCAAACTCCTAAAATCTCAAAGATTATTTGTTTTGTTTTTAAACGTACTCATAACTTCTAAAGATATAAAGATTTTTTAAAAAAAATTGACCCTAAGGTAACCTCAGGTTTACCATGGCTGTACTCCTACTGGCTGACCATGCTGCAGGGTATTACCATGTTTAAGATGAAATGCAATTAGCACCATAGCAGGCTGGAAAATTCATCAGGAAAATAAAGACAGAACTAACACTGAGTGCTACCAACTCCACGTTTTAGTTCTGCTATTTCAATTTGCACCCATGTTTTGTTCAGAGGTCATCAGTTATAGTTCCTCCTCACAAATCCACAATAATCCTCTTTTTCAAATCAATAACTAAGCTCAGGTCTGGTCTAAGCTTAAGGCTAGCCTCAGTTTAACTAGAAGAAACTAGAATCCCACTCCCACACTTTTGAGTAGTGAAGAGAGACAGTTAACAGGAAAACCCTAACTCCTCTCCTTGCCCTGAACTCTCACCTCAACAGTGATACTTTCAAACTCCTCCGTCAGTCTCATTTCCAGTTCCAGAATTTGGTATAAATACCAAAAATCACTTGCCCCACGCAGCTGCCGAGTGCACCGCAACCTCCCCTCTTCCCCCATCATCTTCTCGAAACCCACTCTTCTCCTCCATCATCTACATTTACTTATGGCCCACCATGACTTCTATACCTGGCCAGTAGCAGAAACAGAAAGCGTTTCCAAGATTTTAAAGCAAACACAGATGACAAGTATTAGAAAAAACTGATTTAAGAGCATGTCCCTTCCATTCACTACACTAGTATTCCTTCCAACTTGACACTGAGATACCCTCACAGACCTAGCTGCATTAGCGCCCGTCAATGCAAGCAAAGCTTGCCAAGTTAAGCCCTGAAAATGAATCCACTAACGCAGGAAGATGGGGGTTCACATTAAAAACCTTCTTTTACTTCCTTAGTTATCTTCTGCCTTGTCACCTCCAGCGATAGGGAGCAGCTAACAGCAGCACACTGAACTCTAACCCATTACACATCTTTCAAAATTGCTTAAATCTCTAGCAGCATGTTTGCACTCGTCAAAATTAAAGCAGGAGACTTGATTAACAGAGAAGCAAAACCAGCTAGTCTTCTTCACCAGAAAAGAAAGCAACAAAAAATAACCATTAAAACCAGTGAAGCTATGCCAAGCCCTGTTTTGAACAAAAGGTAAACCTTTAAGTCTTCCCAACTGAGCTCTGAGTAGATCATATAGGAAATCATAAAAATTGCTTAATTTTTGCAGCTCAGGGCACTACAATTTGTATCTCTAGAAGTTTTGATTAATATAAAAATGATATGACACTTTAGTGTTCTCAGTCATAACTTATAATGTGGTCTAAATTAGAAATTCCCATCTTTGTAAAAACATCAATCTTGGCAGAAGATACAGAAAAATGACTGCAATTGCATGTGGAGTAACAATGTTAAAAGTACGCTCAAATGCACCATAATATTCCACCTAGAATTATACCTTCAAGCCCTGTAAAACCCAAGTAATTATCTTTCTTCTCTTCTGCTAGACAAGTTAGAGAGTCTCCTCTACATGGTCAAATCTGAGTTTTAAACCTCCAGTTCATAGTTCTTTATGTGCTTTGAGAAACTTACTTTACTGAAAATGTTTTCAGTGTAACAGCATAATTATACATATATACACACACATACACATATATATATATATACACAGAATCTGAGAATTCTTCATAACTAACAGCAAAAATAACGACTGATTAAAAACAAAAACAATTAGGAAAAAACTCTTAGTATTCATTTATGTCCAGATCATATGTTCACAGAAAAGTAGTATTCTTAAAAGTACTGTAACTTTTATTTTCTGTAACTAATGACTTTAAAATAAATACAGTCTATTTGAGACTAAAAAGAACAAGCAGCAAACCCTGTCTAATGAGCTGAAGAAAAAAAACAGGTTCTTAGAAACAATACACTTTTTTTTTTCCCTCCAGAAAACCTGTTCATATTATTCACCTGGGATCTCTCCAACTGGTGCCCCACCAAAATGCAGATAGAAGGTGCTAGCATCTCTTGTTAAATTTGAATTACCAGTGCATAAGCAATATTGTGGATACGCACATTAAGACAGTGTCTTAGGTTCCACTGGAGAGGAAAAGAAAAAAAAAAAAAAAAAGTTTGTTGTTCTGCAACAAGTAGTAGAGAAAAAATAAAAGCACATGCTGAATAGAAATAGATTAAAATATATAGAAATAAATTTTTACTGTTTCAGCTTATGCTTTAGATAGCACACACTAACAGCTCCTCAGTGAGTACTGCACCAATCTAACCAAAATTTTAAACCACTTCATCTAACCATGTATTTTTTGCAAAACACTTCAAATTAATTAAACTTCTAAAGTTTTCCCCTAGCAACAACCAGGCCTTTGGTTATGTCTCTTCTCTTCTACATTAATAGCAACATCACTGTTAAAAACACAATGAAAGTTTCAATAACTGGGATAAAAATATATTTTAAAAAATATCCCTCATACTTTTTAAAATAGCAAGATGCCTGGACTGACAGAAGCTTGCAAGCGTCAAAATAACAACCTCGTACATACAGAACCCACTCTCAAGTTCTTATTTGGAAAGCCAAGAATACTGATCTGAAAGAGGAAATTTACCACAAGAAGTTTGGATTCTCAGACTTCTGCCATGCTCTATTTTGATTCAGTAGGGGGGGGGGGGAAATATGTATGCTAACACAATTGATAGTAAGTGAAAGAAAATAATTTTCAAGAGCCTGAACATGCATTTTCATTTTCCAGGTACAAGGGGCTTGCCTTCTAGCAGAGAATTCTTCAACCTGAAAGAGGAAATTTACCACAAGAAGTTTGGATTCTCAGACTTCTGCCATGCTCTATTTTGATTCAGTAGGGGGGGGGGGGAAATATGTATGCTAACACAATTGATAGTAAGTGAAAGAAAATAATTTTCAAGAGCCTGAACATGCATTTTCATTTTCCAGGTACAAGGGGCTTGCCTTCTAGCAGAGAATTCTTCAAC
>NW_010336920.1:0-362 GCF_000700745.2 Antrostomus carolinensis | reverse complement strand
CCCAGCCACGACAATTCCCAGCTAAGATCCTCATCCATATCTAGCGAGCTGTTCAGATACGGAGAGGTCATGAACTTTCTTACTTTGGTAAGACACAGAGCAAGATTTACCAGCTGCAATCTACAGACAAAGCTGGCCGGGGGCCTTTGCTACCTTCCGAGCAGGCAGCATTTCCAATTCACAGCCCCGTACGCCTTCAAAAATTAAAGGGAGGGGGAGAAGGAAATCAAAGTTTTTCTGGAATTTTATGCATCAGTGCTGAACAAAAGGGAGAGACAAGAAACCTGTTCATTTAGTCCTCAATTTAAAAACCAGATTGTTTATATAAGTAGATGTCATAGATCGCATGACCATGGGGGTGG
>NW_010336919.1:32272-39768 GCF_000700745.2 Antrostomus carolinensis | reverse complement strand
ATATATATATATTTAAATTGATTAAGTTTTCTGAGTTTTCTTTGAAACTAAAATTGAGTTTCCTTTCATATCGGTCCAGATCCAAAATCCCCATCACCACACACCATCCCAGATGAATGCTCTTTGGAAATGTTCCCTCACTGTGGTTCTTCTTTTTCTTGAGGAAAAATAAAAGTTTATTTCATTCTGACAAAAATTAATAATGATGAAAAGTATCATTGAATTCCAATGAAACAAATATTGCTACATCATTTTTGAGGTTATAAGCCTGTTTTACTTAAAAAGCATCCAGTTTTCACATGACTAGGTAATCAATTTGTGAGGTTCAGAAGTTACCTTTTTTTTTTTCTCCATTTTTTTTAACGTGCTAAGATTTATTCCCTAAAGTTATCAGATCTTGTTCCTGAAACCAGCCTCACACAGTCACCCCCAATGAGGAACAGAGAAGGCTACCTATATGCCTACCATCATATGGGCCTTTGATATCCTTCAGCTACCAGATCCTTAAGTCCACCCCATTTTCAACATCACTGAGACAACACACTTCCCTGTGACTGGTATTTCTGGCAGGGAAATCTTCCTCCCTCAGACACAGGCTTCTTGTTCTGGAGGCAAACCACTGTGGCTGAGATATTCCTCCCTCCCACCTCTCGTGACCACTTCCATTTTTTTTTTTTTTTTTTTTTAAATAATTTATTTCTATTTCCTTCTTAGGTCTAATTTGAAAAAGCAGGGGTGTGAGAAAGAACAAGAGGAGCTGGGTTTGTTAGCAACACCACTGCTTTGCTGTGACTCTTGGAACAGAAAGCCTATTAAGTGCAGCATTTTTTTTTCTTCTTGGTAGCTCATTTTTCCAGGCTTAAAATAGGTTCAGCTTGTAAACACTGCTTTGTTTAGGCACTAATAATAGCAGTTAAAGCTTCTCCTTGTGACACTAACGGCTGCAAAGATTAACGGCAACATAAAATATAATTTAGGAATTGAAAATAAGTTGGCTTTTAACAGATTTTTTGATAGACTTTATTTTGATCTCATTGGTTCTGCTGGGCTTAAAACTGAAGTATTTTGTAGAAAACAGAAGTAGGGCATTTCAGGAGTATCCCAAACCCCAGCTCTTCCTTCTTTTTGTCCGAGTGCACGCTGACAGGAATGTAAGGGGAACTCAGTTATTATATGGCTGTCACAAGCATTATTTAAATAAACAGTCTTGTCATGTTCCTTTGCTGGCTTTTCCTGGCTCTTCAACACAATCACGTCACTTTTGCCAAATATTCTAAGGGCTTCCTGCAGGTTGATCCATTTCTAACAATGCAGGTGCCAAGTCAACAAGTCCCAAGCAATACTTGCTCATTGCCTCTGCCATTTTAGGCTCTTAATTCCAGCCACCACAGAGCCGCACTCAAAAAACCAAGATCAAAAAATATGTCAAGGATCACATCATCTTTCCAGCCACTGGTCTGAACCCTCAGCAGGAGGGAAACAACAGCTCTGAGCACAGACCTGAAGAAATAAAGGAGATGCTTTGCACTGACTTTGATGGGCTTGCATCAAGCTGTGAGCCAAGATGTGTCTCACTGCTTCAGCTACCAAATGGTTCCGTTTCCTTGGTTTTGCTGCATGGTACAGAGTAAAGCCCATCCTCTAACTCTGTGCAAGATGCACTCTGCAGCCGTCTTTACCAGCAGCAGCCATTCCAGAAGGCAGCGCTTGGTGAGAGCACTCCATGGGGTAGAAAGCTGTTATGTGTAGAAAGAAAACAGCCTACTGTGGAAAGGTTATAACAGCCTCTGAATCACTGTGGTAGCTGCAGACTGCTGTACAGATGCAATACAAAAGGAAAAGATAAATCTAGGTACTTTGAAATAGGACTGTACTAGTGCCAACAAACTGTTTGCAGACTGGAAGCTTCTGATCTCCTTTGGTAGCAGAAGCACCCAGCCTTCTGACATTCAACTCCAAGCAAGTCACATCCATCATGATACGAGCTCCCTGAACTCGATCTCCTCTTGGCTACATCCTGTTACACTAATTCAGATTTATATAATTCCTGTGAACTTCACTAACAAATTATGTAGCTGTTCTGTGCTTTGGCAGGTAGCATATAAGCAGCAGTTCATTTGGAGATCTGTTGCTCACTGAAGTAATTTCTCTCCTCTATTATATGCATCAGGATACATACCGTAAGACATTTATCTCCACAGAAGAGATGAGACTTTTTTCATAAGAAAAGACAGCACATGTTATTAAAAACACTTCCTTCAAATCAGAACTGACTATGTGTGAAGGCAGTATTTCTCACACATTTGTTTTTGGTGGAAGGTTAACAAAGCAAGCTGCTGAAATTCTGCACTTTCAGCATCCTTATCAATTTTATTTAAAAAAAAAAATCTCAAATGGGCATGAATTTATAGAGTTTGCTTTACCATTTTATTATACTGATCAAGCTCTTAAATATGCCTAAGAAGCTAGAAAAATAAAGAAGCAGGCTGGAAAGCGTAGTATAGCACAACTTGTGAATCATCTTTGACTACACCATTTTACTTATGCAGGAATTCATCAGCTCTTAGTGATGGATCTCATCCAAAGCTCATCAAACTGAGGAGAAAACAAATTCCTTGAGCTCTGGATATGTGTCTGTATGGCCAGGATGGACTAGTGTGCTTAGAACAGAGTTGGCATGAGAGGCACAAAAGACAGCAAGAGGAAGCAACCTGGTCTAGTGGAAGGTGTCCCTGCTCATGACAGGGGGGTTGGAACTGGATGATCTTTAAGGTCCCTTCCAACCCAAACCATTCTATGACTCTATAAAAGAGATAGGAAAGATGGGCTGTTCACTTTTGAAGTTACTGGATTTGGGAAGAGAAAAAAGTACTGCAGAGGAGACACAGATTCTACTTCTCAGGTTCTACTTCACAGGTTCTAATTCTCCATGTTGGGAATGTAGAAAAAGAGCATCCACTCAGCATGCAGTTTGAGAAGGAAATACTTTCTTTATCCTGGTTTCCGCAGTGACACATTTGTGGGTGCCCACAAATCCTAGCCCAAGACAGACACACTCATCTGAAAATAAGCAAGCGCTGTATCACTGCTACTTCCCTTCATCATCAAGACATGTCTAGCAATCTGCCTTTTAGACCATTACCTACTGAATTTCAAGCTGCATTCTCAGAACAAACCAGCTGCTCAGTGCCCTTCAGTTCATCACTAAGGTACTTTAAACGTCAATTACTTTTTCCTGGAGGAAACAGTACATCGAGATGTCATCATCATTTCTAGCTCTGTATAGAATCATAGAATGGTTTGGATTGGAAGGGACCTTAAAGATCATCTAGTTCCAATCCCCCTGCCATCAGCAGGGACACCTTCCACTAGACCAGGTTGCTCAAAGCCTCATCCAACCTGGCCTTGAACACTTCCAGGGAGGAGCAGCCACAACTTCCTTGGGCAACCTGTTCCAATGTCTGACCACCCTCACAGTGAAAAACTTCTTCCTAATATCTAATCTAAACCTGTACCTAGTTCACTTAAAGCAAGCTAAGTAGCCCAAGGCTCCTATTTTCATAATTTTCCCACAACTTGGGGGATCTAACCAGTGGATGTGACTAACCCGCTGCAGCAGAATAGGAAGCCTTCTGCAAAGAAAGAAAACCCCGTAATTAAATATTTTTAACCACCACACCATTACAGTTTACTTTATAGAATCATAGAATTGGTTGGGCTGGAAGGGACCTTAAAGATCATCCAGTCCCAACCCCCCTGCCATCAGCAGGGACACCTTCCACTAGACCAGGTTGCTCAAAGCCTCATCCAACCTGGCCTTGAACACTTCCAGGGAGGAGCAGCCACAGCTTCTCTGGGCAACCTGGGCCAGTGTCTGACCACCCTCACAGTGAAGAATTTCTTCCTAATATCTAATCTAAACCTACCCTTCTAGTTTAGAGAAAGTTTTTGCCAAGGGAGGACTGATCAATACTTGGCACACAACTTGAAAAATAAGGTCTCACAAATGAAGGGTTAATAAAAAAAATATTCACGCACTGAAAAGGGAAAGATGGGGAAGTTTTTTGTTGGTACTTGCTTTCCCTGGAACATCGGTGAGAGGAAGGGTCAAAATTCGCATGTGTGACATTGAAAACTTCTTGTATTAACATGCCTTCTCAGAGCTCCCTGAAGAGATTATTTGGCCTGATGTGCTTATTTATAATGACTTCTATGAGTCACTACATGGGTCCTGGAGATAAGGACTAGATTCTGCAGTCTGGCTCATATAAAGTTGGAAAACAGGTCAAAAAAGGAAGAATATTTAGATGACAGTGATCAAACTGTTCTCATTGAAACAATCAGGATATTTAGTGTGATTTCAAAGCAAGCACAGCTAATCTGCAGAGCTTTGAAAATCCCACTCCCTAACCCACAGTGCCAGACTGATAAAATATTAATTTATTTCATCTACTGCATTTACAAATAACAAGAAAGACTTAGATTCTCAGTTACATGGATCACGGGTGTTACTTAGGATTTAGAGCAGTCAAGCTTCTTTAAAACGTGATTTTATCTACTGTATTTTAAGGTTCCATTATCAAACAGAAAATGGTTCTAATACACCAATTTCTGCACTGTTTTGGCAAATAGATTATGGTTCACTGATTGCTGACTAGACAGGAAAGCAAAAAAGAAGGACGTATGCTTCTGATTTGGGTGATTTTCCCCTCTCCCTTGTTAATGGTTAACAATTTTTGATGGCAAAGCTTTAGCATACCTTTCATTTTTCAATCATATACTTAGTTGTTTGGTTTTTTTCTGAAGAGTTGTTTCAATTGCTTTCACTTTTGCAGTGACAAGATTTATTAACCAACCCTGTAGAGTATAGTTGTGCCTTTTCAAGTCTGAGGACATCAATTCCCACTCAGCAGTCCACAGATCACCGCAAACTCATTTTGTTTCTTTTCTTTCGTATCAAAGAAACAGTGGATATTGTGTTTTTGCCACATTGACCAATCGACTAAAGATGATTAGCAGAGACAGAAACCTGGCAAGCAAAAATATATCCTCCCAGCTTAAGGCTTCATCCTATGACCTTTCTTCACCAGGTCTGATCATCCTTGTTGCCTGTGAGGTGACAAAATAACTCCTTACTGTTGTTAAATAACAGCAGTCTATAGATATAGTCTATCTTTTTAGTGCAATATAGCGGACTCAAGGATGCAGACTGTATGAAAGTGTATTCTGTGCATGGTTATCTGGAGGCCATCACCGGTCTACCTCCATGAACGGAAGTGGAAAGACGAGGAGCTTCTGAATGTCAGTTTGGCATAGCTAAATCAAAGAGCTCCCACTTGAGTAAGTACAACCGAGTCATATAGAAGGTAGAATAAGGAAAAAAATACACATGCACTGAATTCAATCATAATTTGCTTGTCACGTACAACTGTTTTATGTGGTGTGTTGGACAGA
Organism: Antrostomus carolinensis; assembly: GCF_000700745.2. Classification (NCBI taxonomy): domain Eukaryota; kingdom Metazoa; phylum Chordata; class Aves; order Caprimulgiformes; family Caprimulgidae; genus Antrostomus; species Antrostomus carolinensis. Next base: position 34,314 of record NW_010336919.1, on the reverse strand, counting down.
AATGAAAGGACTGCATACCTGCATGGAAAAATACTTTGCTGAGGTAATGACGTTGACTTCACAATTCTTATCAAGGACTATCAGCAGACAAAACACAATGCTTACAAAAGTGACCTTTGAACACGAGCAGAAACAACCATGTAACAACATTCTAAATTAGGTGTCTGGGTGCCAAGATACTTGAGTATACAAGGTAGATCTGTAGATCCCCACTACTCTGGTTTACCAACTTCATTCTCACAGATGATCCGTAATTCACACGCACTTAAAACAAGCATAAAAGGGTGATAACTACTGAAAGATCCTGATATATGTTTGGAGAGTCACAGTACACACCTTATGGCTGAGTAAAAATTTTTGGCGTACCTTTATTTTCACAATGCTTATTCAGGCTTCACAAGCAATGTTCTGAAGATGAGCACAAATATCAGGGGGCAAAAAATTGTGGCAATATCTCCCAGAAAAAAATGATCATGTATTTCTTCTTTGGTACTGAGTGGCACAGCTCTACAGCAGAATTGAGGTTCATTTCATAGTAATCTGCACTTTTATTTATCCAGATCTCAAAACAATACTTTAAAAACATTAATTTTATACGATACAGATGAATGTGTATTACCTTTGCTATATCTTCCTGGAACGCCACCAAGTTCAAGTACGATATATTGACCAGGTCTGGACCATAGACAACAGTTATCATTCGATTTTCCAGTCGACCTCCTAGGTTCCCAGCATCCAACAGTTCACGCAGTTTTGGATCCTGCAGGTAAATACATTACAAAGTAGTTAAAAATCTCTTGCAAATACATTAAAAAAGGTGAATATTTTTGCAAAGACTTCAATTTTGAAAACTTGTGTTTTCTGAAGCATGATGGCACTAGGTATTGATTTGGTTAATTATTCATTAAAATATTTAAAGTTACTAACCCAGAATAAAAAGAAATCACTACTGTAAATCCTACTGTATTGGAACAGTACAGACTAAAAGCTGTCCGGTTGATGGCTGCATATTCCAAGCTATTTTTTCTCCTAAGTTAAGCATATGTAAACTGTTTTGCTCATCAAAATAACACAATCTGTCCAAAGGCTACTGGCCTCAACAGAGAGATTCTCTGTCATTTTAATGGATTTTAGATAAAGCCCAAAATGAGAACTTAGTTGTTCCTAAGGAACTCAGAAGACTGTCTAGAATTAACTGTCTTAAACACTATGAAATGAATAATGGAATTCTACTGATGCCCTCTTCTTTCTTCACGTCCAAAAGGCCATGCATTATTTTAAATATTATATATATTCCATTTATATTTAGCTTTAAATCTTTCTTTCAGATTTATATCCAATATAGAAATGACTACATAACATTTCTGTGAAGAAAAGGTATATTCAATGATTTTTATCAACTAAAAACCTCAGCTTCATTGGTAGCATAAGCATGTGCAACAATTTCAGGTTATTTTGCAACTCTACTAGTTTCTATTAAGCTGCAGCATTTCCAAGAAATGCAGTTGGTGTTTTTCAAACTAAGAAAACTGCTTGGTCCTTGGCCTCTAGATGAAGTTTATAAAGGCAAAGACAGATGAAAAGAAGCCCTGCATGACTAAACTGAATCCTTTGAATAGGGCCAGTATAATTTGGAAGCTCAGGTTTCCTAAAAGGCAAGATTTTTCAGTGTGGTAAAAATACTAAAAAAACCGGCCAGCAAATGGCATCACTATGGGATGATAGATTCTGTGTAAAGACCAATGATTTCAAAACTGACACAAACACACCACAATTTACATTTCACTCTCACATGAACCTTTTTCCCCCCACTGAATACATATGCTTAGCATTTATGCTATTTCTTAATATTTAATAACTTTTGAATTAAGAATCTAAATCTTCACCAATCAAGACAAATTAAACTTAGTCTAACAGGATGATAAGTTGAAAAGAGCCATTTCTAATGGATCTCACAGGAAATCCTATATTGACAAGACCTCAGGTTGAAAGGCATCTCCAGATGCTTGTAGGCAATGGAGCTTCCTGTGCAACCTGGTGTA
>NW_010336919.1:27851-32262 GCF_000700745.2 Antrostomus carolinensis | reverse complement strand
GGCAGGGGGGTTGGACTGGATGATCTCCTGAGGTCCCTTCCAACCCCCACCATTCTGTGATTCTGTGAGTTATGCATATATTCACCACAGTCTTCACAGAGTTGAGGACAACATTTTGAAGTATGGCATATTAACTGGAAAGAAACTATAAGGCTGTCTATCATAAAGTGCTGAGCCTCATTAAATACTGGGTACAATAGCACGTACTTCAGGAAAACAGACAGAATCATCCTGGTTGTCGGTTGTGTGATGAAGGAATATGATTGTGCTCTGAGACAAGGATTTCATGGGTAAACAAGTTAATGATGGGCTTTCACAGAAGAGAAAAACAGAAGAGGGATATAAAAATAAGTGTTGCATTCCAGAGATGAGGATTTGAAGGAGAAAGACAAAGAAATTGTGTAATTTACATCTAGAAGAAAAGCTAGAGATATGCCCTAAAGATGCTGTTAGCGAAGATGCATTACCTTCTCTTTTATTTACAGGGTGAATGTTACAAAGCTTTATTTAATTTATCTGGGAGATAAGAACTCATCTGCTTTTTACTCTCTACCGTTTCAAACCCAAAATCAGACTGATGAATGCTTCTGCTAAAGGGCCTGTCTGGGAAGAGCATCATTCTCAAACTGAACAGGATTGTCTATCTGGTTTTATTCTCTTTCACATAGTTGTCATTCCTTTCTTCCTTTCCCTGGCTGAAGCTCTTGCTCACAGCTTCACTCTTGGTGATGAACTGCAATCATATCAACAAAGAAGAAAGAAAATAACCTTTTTCCTTTGTATTTATAATCAACTATAGGAAGTCTCTATGATGGATCGTACTCTAGTTAGTCTAAGATATTAACTAGCCATGCCTCACAGAATAAAAAAGAACCATATTTGAAATGAGATGTTTTTCCAAATCAAATTCATCAAAAGAGAAGTTACCTGGGACTGGTTCAGTAAGGTTTTAAAAAGTGCAGAGTAGGTGGCCAATCAGGCAATGAGAGTATGAATTTGGTCTTCCAAATCACAGGATTTTTCTCCAGATTTTAAAGGCAAGAAATTAGATAGACCATCCTCTTTGGGTTGCTGGGTTTGGATGAGTAAAATATTGAATTATTCCGTTCTGTTTAAGACTTGTGTAACACAGTTTGAAGCACACAGTCTCTCGGAGCAATACATTATCTGGCCACCATCTAGCACCTATTAATAAAGGGCATACATTGCGTATCCTGGGCTGTTCTCAGTGTAACCTGCATTGTGCTCCACGGACAAAATAAATATTTTTATTATAAGTTTAGTGAGAGAGAATAATTTTGATATTAAAAGAATTCATGCCCTTTTTGACCCCTGCCATGTGTGTATTTGCCCTTTAAAGTGACAGCTGCTTTTCCACTTGTCTATGACAACTTAGCCCTTATCTGATGATCTAGGTCACATTATTTGGTCCTTAGATCCGAAGTTCTCAAACATAGATGGCAAAGCACACTGTCAGCTCTTCACATTCCTCATGAACAGCTCTGCTCCTTCATTACCACACTTAGCTGCAAACACTACTAAGAAGATAAGTAAAATATCCTTTATCAAAATCTTGAAGACTGTCAAAGCTCTATGAATCAAAGACCTTTTTAAAATATCAGCAAGTTTTCCTGTGGAGATGACAGGAAAGCACATGGAAAAAAACCAAGCAGCAATACCAAATTTAGCTTCTTTTATGTAAATTGGATTATTTTGATTTTGATAATTCCATTTTGAGGAATGAGACTGAAAGTCTGCTGCTCTTTGGAGATGTGTTCAATATACTGGCTCATGAGCAGACAGATTGGTTTTCGGCATAAGCTCTTTGCTAGACTGGGGTCTTATTATGAACATATTGAGCTTTTTGAGAGACATTCAGAAGAATTAGATCTATTGAATATTTATTATAGTCATTTTCTGAACACCTGAGTTACAGAAGTTCTATCATGTTAAGGAACACGTCCACAGGATGCTGAATAAACAGCAGGCTATTGACAATGCCCACCTAACTCAAAGTTCCCTTTGTAGCACAATGATTTATGTCTGCTTTGATGTTTTCTGACAAAGAAGCATCCCTTCAACTCATTTACTCAAAAGGTCTAGGTGTCAGCTTGCTTTTTCCCTTCCATAACAGTCTAGCAGGAGCTTCAGCTCAAGAACTGGAGCAGCCTGAAGACTTGCCCTGAAATCAGGTCAAGAAAGCCTGTGTTTCTGATGGGACAGCTCTGTGGTTAAAGGGCTGACAGATTCCCAGAGGGAGATGCAAATTGTGAGCAGGCAAATACAGAGGTCACAAGGGTTGTATTGGCAGCACAAATAGTTTAGAATCCATTAAATATAAGATTAACCATGTCAAATTGAGGCAACAGTTGGCCAGAGGGCTATCTGCTTATTTGGTAAAAAGCCCTCCCTATTTGGTTTTGCTGTCTTGACAAAACTATCAAAAGAAAATATACCTTAAATCAATCTGAAACAGAAATAGAAAAAAATTGCCAGAAACATGAAAAAAAAAATAAATAAAAGCTTATGCAATTCCTACAACATTCATGATCAAACGTTGAATAAAGATGTTTTGTTAGAAACCAGGATCCCGTAGACAGATGGATAAAAATAGATTTCAATCAGACTTCCAAAACTTTCTCCTGTTGTGTTTTCCTTTCACTGGAAATCATAAAAATAATGTAAACTTAAAGAGGCTGTTCAGCCACACTAAGGACAATCTTCACGAAGACTGCTTTTGGCTGTGGTTGGTGTTATTAAAATGTAGTTCTTAACACTGAAATCCCAATTAACATGTGCTCTGCACTTAACAGTAAATGTTGCACACCTTTTAATAGTATCCTCAGCTCTTTAAACTTTATTCTGAAAACTTGCAACACACCATCTGTCTGTGAAAATTTCCTGTGTTTTTAATACATTGCCATACATATATATAAAAAGCTGCCATGCAGGTCAGTAAAATTCAAACAATGATTTAAACTTGTCAAGGGGCAGCAGGTCAGCCAAGGTTTCACCTCAGATTTAATCACAGAATGGTGGGGGTTGGAAGGGACCTCAGGAGATCATTCAGTCCAACCCCCCTGCCAAAGCAGGTTCACCCAGAGCAGGTTGCACAGGAAAGCATCCAGGCGGGTTTTGAACATCTCCAGAGAAGGAGACTCCACAACCTCTCTGGGCAGCCTGTCCCAGGGCTCTGGCACCCTCACAGTAAATAAGTTTTTCCTCATGTTTAAGTGGAACCTCCTGTGTTCCAGCTCGTGCCCATTAACTTGCCTGTAATGCACCACCATTTGTTACCAAAGCTTCTCAAGGCTGCAGCACCATCTTTGCGAGCTGCTCTCTCTGATCCCAGACCTACATTAGGCAGTAAAAGAATCCGTCTGATGCTAAAGATTTTCCTTGGAGTGTAATAGTTGCAGCCAATATGATGGCCAAAGTGGATGATTATCAAAAGACTCAGGTTGAGTCTGGGTTGCTAGAACAGTTGCGCAATTAAAGTACTACGGGAAATTTTTTGGTGTTTGAACACATAAATTTACTATGCAAACAATCTAAAGGAGTCATTATAGACTCAACTATACGCATAGGCTACATGCAGCATATACTACATTATCTGTACAACATTCACTCCTGTGCACGCACAAACTCCCTGCACCCAAACAGCTATCAACTGAAATCATTCTCACACACATCTCATGCAGTAAAACACTGCCTTTAAGGTGTCAGTTAAATACTTGAGTCCTACTGAAGCTACAGGTATGAAAGGCATCCAAAAAGTAGATGTCTAAAAAGAAAAACAAACAAACAAAATAAAGCCCTACCAAACACTATACACAAACTCACTATTTATCAGCTATTTTTCATGATTTCTGTTCATCTGACTTGTGATTTCCAAATGCTTTCTGCTCCTGGTACTAAAAATACGCCATTTTCCTTACTCTAAAACACTATACTTAATGAATAAAAAGGTTCTTTCAGTAAAGCAGGATTGGACAGAACTCTACATTTTGTTGTAGATTTTTAAACCATATTACATAGATATAGGGCTATTTTAGAATTCCCTAGACTCTGTATCACAATTCCAAATTGTTATATTTGTGTCTCGATAACTTCGTAGACTGGAGAGGTTAGAAACAAAATTGGCAACAGACTTTCATCTCAGTTCCCTGCTCATCAAAGCAGGATTTCCACACATACAAAATGGCATTTTTTATTTTTCTAGCTCTTTCTGTATCCCAGGACAGGGGAGATGGTGGGAAAGAAGCATAATTAGGTATCTACATATGCAAAGAGGTTTCCAGGAAACACTGGAGTTCATGCTTCAATTAAACAAAGAACCTTGCTAAAATAGGACCTTACATTGTGACTCTGTCAAAAGCAAAACTCACACAGATTTTCTTCAAATAGAAAA
>NW_010336919.1:0-27837 GCF_000700745.2 Antrostomus carolinensis | reverse complement strand
TGCCTTATCACAGAGTGTTTATCAAGAAAAATGTATATCACATAAATAGATATACATAGCATGTATATTTCACATATTTAACCCAGATTTCAAAATATCAGATCTTAACACTTTAAGCACCAGGTAAGTAGCTGTAGTAGGGCAGTATAAATAACATTAAGTTTCTCTTAAAATCAGACCACTTATCCCTATGGCTAGCTAACAACTTCAGCAGACTTTCTGACTCATGCTGAACTCATCCAACTGAACCCCACAGTGCAAGCTACCCAGCACAGAAGACCAAGTAAGGATAGGAATTACTTTCTAATACTCTGTTGAAGTGATTTCGTACCATCTCTGGTAGCTAGAGCACACATTTCTGATCTACAAAACTTACCAGGTCCACAACAATACCTGAGAGTTGATTGTAATCTTTGTCTCTACAAGTTAACTGTCTCATCTATGTCCAGTCACTCCATCTGCATCCACAGCCAAGCACAAAGTGAAGCACCTCCCTAGGCAGGTAATTCCCCCCACCTGTGTCACAGAGGAATAAATTACCCACCTGACACTGTTCTCTGCCTACTGATTACGGGAGGTGCAGGTGCAAGCCATTTACAGAAGATGTCTAACTTCTGGAGTTGAGAGAATCTCGAAGCAAGTGTCACACCCCAAACCTCTCCTTGCAAAGGGATCGTCACTCTGCATTGCCTCTTAGGCAGCTGTGAACTGCTGCAGTGCACCAGTGTGACCCTCAGAAACAAAATGCTCTTGCTAACTAGATTAAATTTACTGTTAACAATCCCGGCACAGATTTCAAAGCTGATTCAAATACCCTTTCTGTCACAAATCACCTAGCAACAGCACATGACTAGGAACTTCCCATCAAGTGGATTGATAGAAACATCCTTCAAGAAATGTGTGTTTCTTCTCTCTCTCTCCTTCCTTTGTGGAGACCAAAGCAAAAACTATCAATAGTTATCCTTCAGCAATCCCTTTCACTGATTAAAGAGAAAGTCCATACATGGGAATCACACCTACAAAACTCAATGACAGGATTTTGTCTGTCTTCCCTAACGACAATCATGTGAAATGAATATACTCCAATTACTGCATCAAAGATACTCAAAACAGTGTTCTCCAAGCTCTCTATTATTACACAGAATTCACAGGAAGTTTGATATTTAAATATATTCATTTATCTCATCAAGCCATTCTTACCAAATTCATTATCACTAACCTAGAAATACATCTAGTCCAATAAAGATAAAAACTGCATTACGGTTTTTAGTACAAATATGTCTTCATACATTTCACAAAAGTGTATCAGATCAATATATGACCAAAATATTTGCAAATACTTCTTCTGTGAAATTTGTTCTCGTTTCTAGGGTTTCAGAATGGATTCCAAATTCTGCATCATATCACCATAGCTACCTATGTACAGAAACAGAGCCAATATCTTGTTTAAAGCCTCGAGTCTTCAAGATACCATTTTCTGTGCGCATTAAGTCAGTGTGTACAAAACCAAAGGATGTGTCTTGAAAAATATCTCTCAATAATCTAAACTGGTCTTAAATTGACCATCTGCCCAGTTAATATGGTGGAGTATTTCTAGACTATAACACAGTATTAGGTAAAAAGGAGTCAGAAATGCTTTAGACAAAGAATCGGTCCCTAAAGAAAGAGATCCAAGACACACAGTGCCTTCTAGGACAGATCTTGCTTGGTACCTGCAGCAACAGTGAATGTCTCAGATGCAACTAAAATCCCAGGGCTAGTCTTCTCACAGAAATTATGAGGGATGAAAGGACACAGTAAATCATACATCAAACAGTCAATCCCAATTAACGCTCTCTGTGAAACACTTATTCCAGAACAATTGCTTTTCCCAAAATAGCTTAATCCAATTCCATGCTTGAAATAAGAACATCAATACATCAAGTTTACCAGGAACAGGTTATGAAAAATAATAAAGCTACTTCTTCTTCTATGATGTAAAAGTTTTAAGGAAAAGAGAATATGTGCCTGCATAAAACATACTTTTCTTTGGTAGAGAAATAAGCAAATCTATACCTGATTTAACTTCAGAAAGGAGAAGACTGCCAATATGCATTTCCAAATATAATTCTAACAATGAGTTCTGAAAATGAGGGATGAATTCAGAGATTTCATGCTAACTTTCTGCAACAACCAGAGAGCAAGACACTAGATATTTAAAAACACAAAATGTTAGTAATCAAAATCTTGGTAATACTTATGGACACCCCAAAAAAACGGTTAAGTATTCTATCAGCAACTGGGTCAAGGGGACAGAATGTATCCTTAGCAAGTTCAGAGACAACAACAAGCTGGAGGGAGCAGCTGATGTGCCAAAGAGCAAGGCACAGCGAGTCCCTTCCAACCTACATTTTTCTACCACACCATGATTGCTGTAACATTTGTGATCACTTAGACACTACACACTTACTGATAGATACTCAGCACCAGCTTTGCTGAGTCCCTTCCAACCTACATTTTTCTACCACATCATGATTGCTGTAACATTTGTGATCACTTGTGTTACAAGAATTTACTAGAGACACTACACAAATACTGATAGATACTCAGCACCAGCTTTGCCGAAGATGATATTTCTCCTTAAAGCACAAAATCAGACTGAATTCTGGGGGAAAGGGAGGGATATACCCAAATGATGCCAACTTCAATGCCATATTTGGTGAAAACACGATTTTATAAAAAATACAAAGAGAAGTCATTGTGTATGCTAAGGAAAAGCCTGGAGACAAAAACAGGGCCACCTCGTTCTTCTTTGTCTGACCTTTCTCACAGTTCAAGTGATCCAAATCCCACTTCCCTGGGTCTCTAATGCTCCCATGACAGAACATTAAGCAAATATTCAGTCTGCGTATTTGTTTAGTTCTCCTAAATGTCCATATTTCTCGGAAATTTTTTTTAGGTTCACGGTATTCAAGTTTTAAATTGTTTTCAAGACCGTGTGTTGCAACAAAAAACAAATGACAGGACAATCGAAGTAAAATTTGACCAAATGTGGTATTTTTCAGTCTTTTTGGATATGGTTGCAATTAACATAAAAGTACTTTATATCTCATAGTGTACGTCTTAATTTAGATGACAATTTTAAAAAGGTGAAATACTTAGAAGCTAAACTGTGCACAATCTTCCTTTAAACGTTTTCTAATTCGCTAATATTTTTATCAACTTCTATTAACTGCAGATGGTTCATTATTTTTAAAATTACCTTTAAAAGCACACACATTTCCTCCTTTCAATGCTTTTCCTTTCTCAAAATACTTTGATATTTTCTTCAATATAATTTTAAAGGAAGAGACTAAGAGACAGTGGAGAAAAGAAACTTCTCTCATTTTCATGTTACTTTCGTTAACTCCTTTTCTTTGATCTGTATGAGACTATTGGAACTATAATGTCTTAGAATAAAATTATTCCTACAGCAGGTCGCACAGCACGTAAGGGCAGGAATAGCTGGAACAGCAGCTTAATTTTCACTTATCTATAAATCTTGTATGCATTGTTCTTCCAATTCTGAATTGCTGCACAGAGTCATTTTAACAGAGTTACTTCAGAGGTTGAGGCAAAATCAGCTATTCGTTTATCCATTGTTTGTTTAAAAATCTCAGATGCTCGGAATGAGCTGAATGAGAGGTATTGCATGAATGCCCACTAAGCTTTTTGGAGTGCTCCATAAGGGCTGGAACACCATCACTTGCCTTTTAATGCATTTTTTTAGCTAGTGGAAGTATGTACACCCAGACGGTCTGTATTGCTGAATGCACCAACTATTCAACCCCATATAAAAATAACAGATGAAACACAGAAAGCTATAATTGAAAACATCTGACTAACAAGCTGTTTATTATTGCAACATTTCAGTCACACTCATCAGGAGAAAAAAATCTCCTGTTTGGCCATGCTAGCATTATTTTGTTTTATTTTACCTGTTTGTGAGACATTGCTATAATTTTTTCAATCGCGAAGTCATATGGGATGCTTACTGGTAAAGGTTTCAATTTAGCTGATTTTAATTATTGCAAATACCCCACTATTCCCATTACCTTCAAGTATTTAATTCTAAGAAACTAATTTGCAGTATAGCAAAGAAAAACAAACTATTTCAATGATGATGCAGCAACAGTCCTAATTTTTTCCTTCTAGGACTCTTCCAGATACTCAGCTCCTGCAAATCAGACCATGAACTTACAACAGACTATTAATGGCACATCTATTTAACTACTGACTGACAACAAGTTCTCCTGCCCTGTCACTTGTCACAAAACCTTCACTACATCTTATTACTTAGCAGTTACAATAATTCCTAAGTAGAAATATATTTAGACTCTTGACATTTGAAAATTAGTACAAAATCCGCCAGCACAGATGAACTTATTTCCTGCAGTTCTCAACAGAGTTGTCCTTGCTCATGGTGACTGTTCAGTTCAATGGGAATTGGAGCCAGGGTACCACAAAGGCAAAGGAGTGTTCATTAGCTGAATTCTGGCTTGACTCTGAAAACCTAACTACAACTATAAAATCAGCTAAAAAGCAACATGTCAAAATCATACAGTAGATGCCACTGCTTTGAATGGTAAAGTTAGAGACAAATTATTTAAGATTACTTCTCAAAAGCTGGTTGACTTCCATCTACTCCAGAGAGGGTGATCTTCTGTATGCGTTCAGCAGTAACACGCCAAGCTTCTCCATTTCTATTAGTTTTTCTTATGTTTCATAGGAAAACCAACAGGACAATACTTGTTGCTCTTTAAAAAGCAGACAATACTCAGTTAACATGTCTTCAGTTAAAAACATAACTGCATCCTTGAAATCCATCGATGGCTCTTTCCCACAACGGAAATAATTAAATGGCACTTTGGGAAGTGTGAGGAGCCAAAGGATATTTACCACCTCAAAACCTTGCATGCTTTCTACAGTAGTTGAGAAAGGGTAAAAATTGGCACAGGAAGTTTAATAGTTATTAATTATTTTTAAATGCGCCTTGTACAAACCACGGCAGCTTGCACAGAATTCAATTTCTTACATTTAGAAGGTGGATCACCACTTCTCTTCCTATTATCACTTGCTAAGTGCCAGATAGACTTCTAGTTATCCAAGAATTTAATGAACTACATCCAACAATGTAAGGCTGTTTCATTTAGATAAGAGGCTTTCCAACTTAAAGGATAAAGCAGCCTTCAAGGCAGTGGAAAATAAAACACATTTTGGTGTGTATAAACTACCCAAGCAGTCAGTTAATTCTAAAAACCACATTTTAGCTGGGGGAAGTTGAGTAAATAGGCTTGGCATGTAGACTGCATAGAAGAGCACATGGGAGGCTGGAAAGTCCTGCAAAAACTCCAGGCCACTTTTTGTGCTCCCCTCTTTGACATGTTCCCAAGAATCCCCAGTGGAGTATTTGACTAGGCACAACTATTCACTCCAGCGTTTGACCAAGATTTTTCTGAAAGGTTATGAAGTCCAATGCTTTTTGAAAAGGGAATTAAAAATATTTTGTGCACATGAGGTTATGGCACTGAGGGTACACTTTATCCAGTTGGATCCTTTCCAACACATCCTTGGAAAAACAAATAGTTACAATGCAAGCAATTTGGAAAGGAATATTCTGCAAATATGAGAATACATGTCACTTTCCCAAAACAACATCATTTGACACTATGGGTTTTAAAGTACTGTTTGCATAAATATGTATCTTAAGCGGACACCAACTTCAAGACAGAATTTCATAGATTCTCTAAAATATTTCTGTTGTTTGAGACAGATTTTCAGCTCTTTTAAAAGACTACCCTGGTGCTTATGCAGCAATTTTTTTTTTAATTCAGTCTTATCTGACAAACCAAAACCAAATTGCACAAAGCATTTGCCTGCAGAAAACATTACTGAAAGACAATACCTTTTTGACATGACAAACCAGCGATGTGTAATATAAGACCACGCTCACTCATGACATGAATGCTAGTCTGCAGAAAATTTAACATGGTATTTAAATATACTAGTTCATGTAAGATGCAGCCTTTGCTCTGGAAGACCTCTGCGTTTCTGAAACACACTTTGTCACTCCATCTAAGATGGGGGAGTGTTGTATTTGCAGTGTCAAGCCAATTTCAACAACGATCAACTATCAGCAAGGAGCAGGAGACAGGAAGATCAGCTGAAAGTGTAGCAGTTGTAGGAAGACTGATGAAGCCAGGGTTTAGGCTAAAGCTGAAAGGATTTAAGGGGTTTGGATGAGACTGTCAGGGAATGAGATGCACGGTTAAAATCCCCAGTGCTGCGGCTTGCTAAAACTGGCCATCCAGAAACACACACAACACTCTCTCTCTGCAACAGGCTGTAGGATCAAGCAAAGACAACTTGACCCTGACCTCCAGCAGTAATCGTAATCTGGCTCTACCACCCAGTTCTCATGTTTTACAGCACACATTATTATAATGTGACAATAATTTGCATTTCTTGAGTTCTTTCTTTCCTCCTTTCCCCCCCATCCTTTCACAGGGAATAAGGAAACAAACACAAAACCTGGACATCTGTTGTGACGAGAGAGGTCAAACATACTGAATTTCATGTCTTCATTTCCTCCCTCTGTAAATTGAGTTTTTTTCTCTTTTGCTGCTCTTAAAGTCTCCCGAATTTCATTTTTCTTATATTCCCATCAACAGCTTCTGCCTCACTGAAAGAGTTAACACAGCAGAAGTCTTTTGCTTTAAATCATTTTTAGAAAGAGAAATAAATGTATGCTTCATACTTACACATCTAAATAGACTCTGAAGTGATGAAGCACATAACCTCATTCCATTAATAGGAACAGAGTTAAGACTTTCTCTTTCTTGCATGATGATGTAGCTGAAGATGCTACTTAGAAAAGCCAGAAGAACCCAGCCCCGTATTTGCTTACAGTAGGAGTATATCTTGCCATAGAAAGTGGCACAATACCCTTTATTTATTTCTACCTTCTGGAATTTAATAAAAGCATCAAGGTACAGCCAGCTAATAATTCTGTCAGCATGGTAGTGGTCCCACTGACCACATCCCAGGACCTCTCATCGTGCACGGAGTTTGGGAGGGGATGCTGCGGTTTAGCCATTCCCCACCAAGGAGCGGGGGCCGGGCAGGGTGTCATGTCATATATGTGTATGTGTATGTATATATATATTTATTTCTTTATTGCCTCCTTCCCCAGTGCAGTCTTTCCTTCTAGTGTTGCCACAGTTTTCTCCACTCCAGCGGTGCAGGTGCTACTACATTATTTTTCTTTCTAGTTTTCAATGTGTCACTCCAAAGACGACACAGAGGTGCTATCTGCATGCCTCTGCTATAAGGCAGAAGTAATGTCTTACGTCTGTTAAACATTTAAGTAAACCCTTTGAAGATTTATGAATGTGACAATTTCAATTCTGTAGAGACATATGTGACTGCTGAACGCATAAAAAACTACGGAGCAAATGCTTCCCTGGTGTGAAATAGTGGCATCTGTTTGCCCCAGGTCAGGGTCTCCCATCACTTCAGTATTGAATTGCACACTTGGACTGCTCTGGTCTAGCTTTATTATTGTACATAAATAGATCCCAAGAGCTAACGCAGTGCACTGCATTTCTATTCTTTGCAATGTATATGCGATATACGGTATTACCCTGTTGGTTTATAGCATGTAAGAAAAAGCTTGGTGTTATGTTTTTTTTTTTTTTTATAACTACAAAAAGTCTATGGAAGCTTTCTGAAATTTTCTGTTACATTTAACATTTCAAGGGAGGCTTCTTATAGAAAACTGAATCCAAACAGTACTTCGAAAAATTTCTTCTAAATTTGTGAAATCGGATCTTTACAGCAGCCTTGTTAACAAGGCTCCCTGGAATGACAGTGACTCCCAAACACTAACATGAGTAAAATGGGTGACTGACTTTACTCCACGAACAAAACAAACCCCCTATAGATAAAAATCTTGTCTGTAATGGATTGAGATTATAAATAGAGAGATCAATAGTGCCTGGAGTCAGCCCGAATGCTTAAATTAATGACTCCCCAAAATAGCAGTAATACAAAGCCACGTGGCACATGCTGGCCTAAGACCATGGAGCATGAGCAATACAAGGTCAAAGTAATCGATGGACCTTTTTTTTTCCCCTCTTCCATATTTTCCATACCATTTAGATACTTAAATAGGTTACGGTTTGTTTTTTTATTTTTTTTCATTTGTTTGGCTGTTGATTTGAAAAAAGGTCCAAAACTCATGTCTTTGGCAATCTGGAATCTTTGAGAATATTGTATATTTCTATTTGTATAATTAAATATACACACATTTTTCTGTGTTTATGTTTATATAATTTATATTGACACCATGACCTGTTTTGAATCTCAATACCTTGTAGCAGTGCTTGTGGCATCTGCCCCTTTCTGTGACTGTTTGAAAGGGGCTGTTCACTGCGCAAGCACAAGTAACAGAAGGGAATAAATTCTCAGTAATTTTTTAAATGTCTATTTTGATTTTGTTTTTATTCCTGTCTCATAACTAAGCTACTGGAGGAAGGGAACAACAATAGGTTTTGGAAAAGGGCTCAATGTATCATTGAGAAACTTACTATTTGGACAGGAAAAGAAGTACAGGCTTACACCTTCCCTTGGAAAAACAGTGTGCCTGATAAAACAAATGGTGAATGGAAGTATGCTAGAGCAAAATTCTGGGCAGAATTCCCAGAAGAAATTCATTTTTGGCTTATTAAGTTTCTAATCTGTTTTTTAAATAAGGCTACTGAACAGGTATAAATCTCCTGAATGGTATGAAACTCACTATAGAGACAGAAACTTTTAGATCACAGTGGATGTCACCTACCCAGATACTTGACCTACTGAGTCCTTTCACTGCAATTCAAATGAGCTACTACAGTAGCTTGTCCAAAAGCAGAATCATACTAATGTTTCAGATGGATTTTTAAAACATTCTATTTTATTCCAGGAAGTTAAAAGCTTACAGGAGAGAAAAAGAATCCCCGCAACCAAACAAAAAAAACCTCATTGATCTACCACCACTGGTATTTTTAGTATATTAATGTAAGAATGGAGAAATTTAATTTATAATGGAGAAAATTTAAATTATAGAATGCTAGGAAGAGTGACACAAATAAACTTATTACTGCCCCAACATCAGTTTGCTATAGCCTACTATTTTGCTGGAACCTTTAGCAAACACATCTTAACATCACAGATTTAGTTTCTTGAAGTTTCCCATCATTTAGCACCACCAGGCAGGTTACAGCCTACTCTGATACGGTTTTTCTCTCCCAGTCCTAAGTAAAATGGAATGTCCTTGTTCTTCATTTTATCTTTGCTCAGCCTTCAAACTTTGCAAACTTGATTTTTATTTTTTTTTTTATTTCACACCATGCCTGGCTTGTCATTCTCTGAAAACAAGTTTAGTACAGGGAGTCTGATTCAGATGTCCAAAGAGCAATGCCATACAATACCAAACAGCAACTGCAGGATCAATTCTCCCTAAAATCCATAAAGCCACTCTATTGCCTCATTGGATGATCTCAAAGAATAGAGAGTGATACACAGAAAAACATCAGATCAAAATTAACAGTATGTTGGAATAAATAAGAAAAACTGTTTGAATTTTTTTTTTTATGCGCACATTTTCTTTTTTTTAAAAAAGCACTGGCAAATGGCAAGTATACAGCAATCCAAGGTGACATTTCTGAGAAGAGTACTGGGTCAGGTTTTGCCTCAGTGCCTGACTTCTCTGCTGCCATTTTGCAAGCCATTTGAATTTTTGATTGCTTCTTCCATCTGTAGAACAGGCCTAATGATACCCTCGTACCCACATCTTCTGTCAAGGGTCCTCTGTTCTATACAGCTGGAAATTGCTATCTAAGCTCTTAAATTCATTTGGTACTTTCCAATGAAGAGCTATATTCTTGACAGATCTAAAGTGCATAATACCTAATAATATCTTGTTCCATCTTCTTTACTGTGCCTCTTCTCAAACTCTTTTCATTTCTTTAGGTTTTGTTCTTTGCATCTTAGCCTTTATGAAGTTTGGCGTAAGATAAATCTACATATTTTTTCTTAGAAGTCAATGAAAATAACAGCCCAATTCCTAGCTGCTGGCCACACTTGCTCTAAGGTTGTGAGGGGGATACTTATGCAACCTACGCTAGGCACATAATCCTAGACTAGAGAGATGGTTCTCTCAAATCACTTTGAAAGTGCTATATGATAGAATCATAGAATCATAGAATGGTTTGGGTTGGAAGAGACCTTAAAGATCATCTAGTCCCAACCCCCCTGCCATCAGCAGGGACACCTTCCACTAGACCAGGTTGCTCAATGCCTCACCTGAATGTCCTCAATTCCCTGGACATCCCATTGGAGTCAGGACCCTTGTGGTGCCAGACATGGAGGCTCTGCATCGTCTTTCTTTCAGCAACCTATGAACGTAACAGCAAGTTCGCGCTCCAGTGAAAGGAATGAAATAGATGAATAAAGCAAGCATGGAGCACGACACATACTCGCTTTTTACTGAACTCAATACAATCTCTATTGATATGCAAAACAGTGCCTTTGAGATGAGGAAGCTGCTCTGGAAGGATGCCCGATGACTTCATGAACTAGGAAGAGAAACTAACAAACTGAACAGATTGCTGATTTTGTGATAAGGAGAAAAATTGAAATCTTGCACCTTAAAAAATAAGGAAAAGAAAAAGACTTTCTAAGACACATCAACATGAATTTTCTGCTGCTTCTGTTGAGACCTACTCCAAGATCCTTTCCAGAAAATGAAGTATGCTTACTGTTTCAAAGGAAAACTAATGTCTATTGAAAAACAGGTTCCTATTTTTTTAAAATCTCAGAGCAACTCAACATGCTTTTCCCACCTCAGACCAAGTGTCAGCAGTAGCTCAGCAAATGCCTGACTGTAGCATATTTTATTACATCAGCTGTCAGGCAGATTCTCTTTTCCCTTTAGAAAAACCCCACAGTCACACACAAAAAAGGGGAAAAAAGGACAGCAAATTAGAAAGGACTTATCTAGGTGGATTTTTATGAAGACTGCTTAAAAAAGCTTCCAGTTACTAGATTAATGGCATTAATGGAAGCACTATGCAAGTGGACTTAAGAGATGCTGAATATAACCCACAGATCTAGCCTAGGGACTGGCTGACTGCCCGAGGTGTGAGCAGCCCACTCTGCGAACCATATCCATCTACCTTCTGCTTCATTTTGCTATGTCTAGACAGAAGTGGTGTAAAACATTTACAAAGTAATGCAGCAAAATTAGAGAGTAAAATGTGAATTTAAAGCTTTGCTCAAAAAGCAGCTCTAATATTAGTATACTGGGTGTCTCAAGTATTCATATACCTTCAGAGTGCACTAAAGGACAGCCCTGGGGTTCACCTTGTCCTCCAAATCCCCACGCAATCAGGTCAGAGGAGCTGCCAGAGCCCACCACAGCTCTAGCCTTGCCGACAGGTTCAGTCTGCTTTCAAAGGAAGAATATGCTCTTAAATTTCACCTTGCAGCTCCAGGTAACATAGCTGTGGGGTACCCAGCTGTCCTGCAAAACTGGGATGGCTTTAGGTCACCAACTGGAGTGACATCCATGTTGTACATGTGGTGCCATCCTACTAAGTAAATGGGAAGGGCTGTGTTCAGGACTTCAGTGAAGCAACTGATGGACTTTGAGGACAAAAGAGCATTTGGGATGAACTACACTGGTATTCTTTCAGAAATGAAGCTGTACCATGGGGAACAAACTGTATTAGCACTTGTTTTTTGTGAATAATCCCATTGATTTTAACATGAAAGCCTGAATGAGTAAGTCCCACATTCACAGGACAACAAAGAAGCAGAGATGTCCACAGAATAAAGGAGGAGTTAGGTAGGTGTGGGCTGCTTTAATCTGATGTTCTCAGACAGAATTATAATAGTCGTGGGGCTATGGCTTTCCACCAATGCAAGAGTAATTAGGCAATACTGAATCAAGCCATGAAGAAGCAAAATGTCTGCCCCTTCCTCCTCTTGCTTTAATAATGCTGATCTATCTTGTGATCTTTAGTAGGAGCTCTGCAGAAAAGGGGAATGAGTCCAGAACAAGGTTAGAGATACATGTTATGAGTTGCAGTTTATCCCCACATTTCTGGCTTAACTCCAGTTGATGGTGGAAGCTGTGCACACATCCCAGGGATAACCAGGCTGGACAGTTCAGCAAAACACTGAAGCAGATGCTTCACTGAAGCAGCTGAGTAGTCCCATTAAAATCAGTGTACTGCACATTCACAGGTAAGATACTCACAAAATTCACTTTTTCTTTTTAAGGATTTTAATTATATTTACATTTACTGTAAATTTCCAGTGTCACTTGAATGGGCTTTCATACAAAGAAAACCAGGTTTTTTTCTTGTTTGTACCTGTTTCTGACTTTTTTTCCTTTTCAAAGGCATGACATCTTAACATGGGCTTATGAAATAAGAAATGCTACCAAGAGAAGTGTATGCATTTTTATAAGAGCTCTGATTTAAAAGGAGCTGAAAATAAGCCCTTAAAATCTTTGAAGAATTGCATTGCTCAGGTACAAAATACTGAGAAAACTGTTTATTTTCCAGGCAGTAGAAAAAAGACTAAGTGGTTTTGATATTTATAAGACAATGTTACTTGCTTTTTTCTTTTCCAAGCCTTATTTTAAATGTTCGAATCTGAAAGGAGCAAGAAGCCTCTCTCTTTACTGTGGAGAGTAAAGAAATGCTAAACACATAAGATTACTGTCAAGGTACCACTGAGTATAAGGAATGCTCTCAGAGGGTTTTTCAGAAAATAAGGGTTGTGGGTCTTCCAAATTCTCTCCCTTTTATGTCTCAGTACTGCAAGATACAAATATTAGCTCTGACTCCTTGGTAAAAATTGAGCTTATAGGGCAGGACCTGTCTCCGTGGACTTCTACCAACCCTCAGCCTCACTGAGATCATGTGGAAGCAAAAGGTAACTCTTGCTCTGCAATGACTGCGGTTTCATCAGGGCTTTAGCACCTACCCTGAGCTGTGGTTGCCACTTGCTCACCTGAAAGTCTTTCCCAACTGGTTTCCCAATCTGTCTGGACATTTTCTGCCCGTTATTCTTTCTGTATCATTACTTCTTGTCATATGCTTTGCTCTCTCAAGTGATCAGCTTACAATACGCATGAGTCTCCTTTAGGCTTTTGTATTGCTGATTTCATGTTTGGGTATCTAAACTGATACTCTCCACATACTTGGGGAAAGCTGGAATGGGAAAATCCAGGTAGGCTGGCTCAGGTCAAATATGGCTATATCCATAACTGTGCACTTTCAAAATGAAGGAGGATCTACACATGCCATGCAGTTGGATGGAGACTTTTGTCACTAGCTCCGGCATTGGTTTATTTCCAGGTACACCAGCTTTTATATACACAACGTGAGTGCACATAACTATATATACTACAACATAGTCACAATTTTAAAAGCCAACAACATTTGCCAAAAGGTATCAATTTTAAAATTCATTTTATGAAAGAAAATGGTAGCATCTTAGATAACATCACCATCTATGATACCACAGATAGAAACATTAGAAAGTTAGAGTTTTAAGGGTGATATTTCTTCTATTTTTTTCCCAAGAATTTCCTCCTTCATGCTGTACTTCAGTTCTTTTTTTTCAAATTTCTTTTAAGAGCCACCACATACTTTATTTGCCTGGATCATTGTTTCAGCCCATATGGCTCCTGCTACATTCTGTCTTCTGTGAATTTCAGCAGCTGACATCCTTGACTTTCTTTGGTTGAAAGGAAAATTAAATATATACCATTTAATCAGCCTACATATGCCACAATTTTCCTTTATGCTAACTGTTAGGGTATAATAGCTTGGCCTTTATTTGCAGCTAACAGTCTCGTAACTGTTTTTGATAAAATATTGCAATGCTTGTTCAGCTCTGCAAAACAGAAATATATAAAAATGCAAGCCAAAGGAGTTACGTGGACAGCTATTAAGTGGAATCAAGAAGCATCTGAGTGCTTCTAGTCACTATCAGATTAAATTAGTGTATTTATTGAAGTTCTAAAAGAAGAATACCAATTTTAAAGTACTTCATCAAAGTATACCAAGTTATTAGAATGTAATTTACTATTATTTACCCATGTTACTCCACCTCAGTCTTGGTTTAATATTATTTCAGTTCCATATTCACAGCCCCAAGCATTCAAAAGCTGTGAGTCACCTCCCTTTCAATGAAAGAACCTACTTAAAATCCAGGAGATACATTATTATTGTTATTGCTTTTCTTGAAAGAGTCTGGATTATTACCTTGGGCTCAATATTTAGCTGCTGGATAGCTAAAATTATAGGAAATGAACTTAATTTCATGAAACATGATGGCTAACATTTGAGGTTCTTAAATGTTTAATGACCTCAGGAATGGGAACTTTTAAGACACAAAATAACTCTTGATTTAGTAGGACTGATTTGAAGATCAATATGCACATACCTGTACAATTTTGCCCTTACTTGCTGAAAATGCTGAAGAGGAAACCAAACCATGAAAAAGTCAGGTAAGAAATACTTTGAGGAGAACACAGCAATCTTTTTGTTTTTGCAATAATTTTACTGCAATTACTTGTTCAGATTCTGCATAGAGACATTTGGGGATCTGTCCTAACATTTTGTTCATTTTGTGGTTGCTTTTGACACGTCACAGAAATGCTGCCTTTTCTACCTGTGCAACACTACATATATATTACATAATAGAAGTGTGTAATTTAGTCTCTCAAAGGTCTCTCCAGTGTAAGAAACAGCTTTAAAACTAATCAATGGAGTTCCTCATTAGACAATCCATAATAAAACACAAGAATAGAAATCTTTTCATTCAGTAAATCATGTGTCTCTAAAAATATCTGGCCTACCACCAAATTATCCAAGGTGCAGTTCTCATGCTTTCTTACACAGCATGCCAATTACACCTCCATTGTACTCTATTCCCATATTTTTAGCAACGAATGCATCCATACGAAAAAGCTGATTAACTTCTCATCAGCAACTGGCACAGAACAAGCCATTCTTTTACAGGTAGGCAAAAACTGACTTTGACTTTTTTCTGCTAGCAAAATTGCTCCAGTGAGCAGTACAAGAATATTTATCCCGGACACAATATTGTTCTCATGTTAACATGCTGCTGTTATCTTGGGATCAAACTGTAAGAATATATTTAAACTACTGAGTGGTGAAAAGGTTTTCTGTAGAGCCTGCACACTGCCTCCCTTCCCTTTGGCAGGATGCCTTTGAATTTGATTGCTATTTTTTAAATACTAAAAAGACTGTCCTGCTATTGCTAAACACATTCCTGAGGCAAATGAGAAATAGAAATAAAAATATCTCAGGATTAAACCAAAGTATTTTAAATCTCACTTTTGTTACAAATTAGAAATAAGTTATGCTCTGAAAGCCTATGGAAATCTGATTGTATTATTTTCTTCTGTTGTTGGTTTGGTTTTTTTCCCCTCTGAAAATCTTCGCAGTGATGACCCTCATGACTATTTTACCAAGCAATTTGGTCAAAATGGTAGCCTTTGTCAATGCTGCTCTCTTAGCAATGTCTGGACATTTAGCACAGATTTCTAAACCACAAAAAGCTAAAAAAAAAAAATTAAAATAAAAAAAATTAACATTTCTCCAAATAGAATTGCATAAGAAGTAACAATTGTAAATAAATAATACACAGTGAAGCTGCAGCTAGGGTTAAAAACAAGCAGATCAAATAAATTCCCTTAGGTAAGGAAATTAAGACAGACTTCGACTGTCATGTCTCCAGGATACATTTACAACACAGGAGAAGCACTGGACAATGGAGTCCTTTCTTTAAGTGCCAGGCAGTATTTACAAAATAACTTGCTAAAGCAGTTCAGCTGATTATTTAATTTCCATTTTATTTTATTTTTTTTAAAATTAGTGGATATTTTAGATTTCCTTTGGACCATTTTGGCTATTTTCAAGGCACTTCCATCCCACTGAATTTCTGCACTGAAGTGGCAACAAACTAACCCACTGCTTGGGTTATCTGGAGAATTTTCAAATACCATCTCATGACAGATATTTTCCTGAAGAGTTTTCATGCACTTTAAGAGCAGAAAAAATAGTACAAGATCCTAAGCAAGGCTTCCTGTTGAATCCAGGCCAAAAGTCAGTAAACCAAAACAGTTCAACTCAGGTTTAACTTCATCATTCATAGTAACGTCTAATTCAAGCCATCACACTTCCAACATGGCTTCTTTATTGCTCTTAAGGTTTCATCTTCCTACAGCTGTGCAGGCTTGAGAAGGTCAGTCCTGCCCATATCTGTGTTGGTAATTCAATGGCTTTCACTGACATCAAATAAGATAAAATGAGGAGTTGTATCTAAATAGGTTGGTGTCTATATAGTCACATTAATATGAAGTTATTTACATATGAGTTAGTGCCTATACTGACACTTCTTTCATTGTCCACACTTGGTCAAAATCAAAATCCTGGATTCTCCTGGCATCATGCCTAACCAGCTAACATGGAAAAGTATTGAAAAGAAGATGAAAGGAAGAGAAAACTTCTCAAGTAGGCTGACGCAATTTGTCCCAAAAGTGCCTGAAGGGAGCTATGAAAAGCGTGGCTACTGCTGTATTGATGTGAACAGTTTTCCCATTTCAGCATGAGCGTTGGTCAAGAGATAATTCTGCCTGTTGGCAATGGTGTTGATGGCTCAGTCTGTGCAAAGCTTGTGTGCTCCTGTCAACACACCTGTGTGCCTGCTCAGGGATTCAGATCTTCAAGAGCACAGTAAGTACCTCTGCTTCTGAAAGGCTTCTCCTGGCTTTACATTGAGACCAAACTGTTTGCTAAGCAGGCTCTGACCAACAACCCTTGAAAAAGCTCCACTAAAATGATCAGCTCTGTGATCCATCGGGTCACAAATGTCCCAACTAAGATCTCTCCTCAACTTCCAGCTTACAAAATCCTTGTTAGCCAAAGAAGTTGTCTTCCTGCCACAAAAAAAATCCAACTAAACCTAAACAAACAAACAAACAAACAAACAAAAAGGCCAAAGAAACCTAATTTAATGAAAGAAATCACAATGCTTTTTTAACATTTCAGTAGTTCATGGATTGGGAGATCACTTTTCTTAGCATCTTGCAGTCACTTATACAGACACAGAGCTGAAGGACAGTGATATTTCTGCCTGCAGAGATGTGATAAATACTTGTAAATTAAGAGTAGTGCAAATGATACATAATGAAAAACATAACCCATCGGGAGCAATGATGAAATTACTAGCATGGAAAACTAGTGCCTGATGAGCAAATCTCTACTTGCAAAAGTGTTTTTTTTTAGCGGTTCATATACAACTTGCCCTCACTCATGTACCCCTGTCACCTGGAGTCAGTAAGCCATCCTCTAAGCTTCATCCCAAACACCCCAGTTCTAGCAATCCTGTCCCTGCAGAGATAACCCCCAATTCATGGCTAGTTAGCAGCTTTCCAGAGACAGGAAAAAACTAGACAATACCTTTTTTTTTTTCTTTTTTCTCCCCAGCAAAGTGTCTAAAAGTTTCTGATCTTCCACAAAGTATCTGTTTTGGAAGTTTTTATTCCTTCAGAATGTCATTAGTGGTTTTACTTATTTTAAAAGGACATGCAACACTCTTACTGTATGATTGCACCCTAATCCATGACTATATTAATCACATTTTGAATGACAAGGACATCTATGATCAAAGAATCTCATCTTTTTTGAATCACAATATCTCCTGAAATAGACAAGAGGGTCTAGCTGATCTAGACAAGAGGAATGCTTCGGTGTTAAAATCAAAGTCAGATTCACTATTATCCTACAGTTACTTTCCTTTCTTAATAATTTCAGTCCTTACCTATTAAATCATGCTGAATACATCAGGCGGATTGTCAACAAGTGGCATCTGTAAAGTATTCTGGTCTAACACATGTTCGATCCATCCAGGAATCCCAGAGATAACCTGCAACTCCCTACATACCAGCTCTGTCCCTGGATGATCATTTCACATCCCATGGTATGCAAAGTAACAAATATTTTGTTCCTCCAAGTATCTTCCTAATAACCCATTTAAAAAAAAATCATTTTAAAATCTACATGCCATTCATGGCCATGCAGATTGACGTGATATTCCCGACATCACTTCTGCTTCTGACTGGAGTTTATTTCATTTCTATTTTTTCCAAGTTCACAAATCCACTTCTATCTCAACTTTATAACTTAATTCACATTTTGCTAATCCCATGCTCATTTCACTTAAATGGCACATGCTCTAAAATGCAATAAAACATATTGGCATTTTAACTGACTGCAGAAATTGCCTCATTGGGATTTTTATATCCAAGGTTTTGTCCCTAGATTTAGCAGTAGCACGATGTTCCCATGATATGGGCTCCACGTTTACTGCTTCACCAGATTTCCAAGCTGGTTTTTTATTTTGCTGTGTTTACTAACTGTGACCCCAGCTAGCTCAGCCCAGGATATAAAATCCAAGCTAATTAAAGCTACCAGAGAAAAGATGTGTTGAGATAATTTCTCAGTGTCTTGATCCTCAGGTATGATGAGCAGCAGTACCAGGGCTGCTCTCTGTGCAATTCCAATAGCTGATTGCACTAAAGTAATTCATTTAAATTCTAAACATGGTCTAATGAGGTGTATTGTAAATAGTAAAGATTCACAGAAAACGACCCCTAGTTAAGATAATTTCCAGCAGAAATAAAGGCCCCTTAATAATCCTGATGCTTCAGGATTATTAACAGAGGTAGGAGAAGGCTAGATGCAAAAGACCTCCCCCACTGTCTCATCAACTTTTTGCTCTTAACATTTCTACAGCAAATTCCTTCCAACACTCAATATTAAATAACTGCCCAGGTAAAATGACATATGAATTAAATGCAAACACACTTGCATGTACCAGGTAACAAAGCCAGCAAACATGTATTCCCACTGCAACTTGCAGCCAATCCTATTGCACCACTACAAGAAGCGCATGAAGAGATAACCCTTAAATCAAAACAGGCTTGCTAACGACAGAGGCTTACATGGACTATAAGAAACTTTCCAGATTCACTTTTCACAGTAACCAGTGTTTGGTGACTGGTAAAAGCCAGGTTTCTCTAGGCGTCACACAGAAAAGATGATCTTCTCCTTTAGTGTAAACAGCTGGGCTTCCTGGCGAGGCTGGAGTAGGGAAGGTCTAGCTCAGGTAGGAACTCTTTGAAAGTAATGGGGTAAGAGTGAAAAGATGGAGGAATAAACTTACATGGCTTAATAGAAGGATAGAAGTCTGTTTAAATAGTGATTTGGTTGTGAAAACAAAAGAGCAGGAGAACAATAACTGGGACACAGGATGGACAACCATCATGAAAAGCTACTGTGGGGTTTCAACTCACCAAAATTCCACAAAATCAAAAGTCAGGCATTTTGTCCAAACTCACTGTTTAAATCCTTTCTTGGTCAATGGAGAGAGACAGGCACTTCCAGAGGGAGACAGATGCTGCTGGAGCTGTGCCAAGAGACACAACCTAGCTAGCTGTCTAGGGTTTCAGTAAGTGAAATGAGAATTAACAATCAGACATGACTCACGCAACACCTGACTAATCCCTGGTCTTGGATCACTTTAAAACTCACCTTTTCCCAACAGTTTGGCTGTCAGTTAATTGTGGAGATGCTACAGCCTGACGGAGACACGCACTGGAGCACTGAAAGCATCTGGTACAACCAAGAAAAAGCTCTTTGTGCCTTTAGTGACTCCACACTTAAAGCTGAGGTGAGAAAGGCAAAAAAAAGCTAATAACCTTTTGGGCGATATCACACGTAATTATGAGCTCCCTAGAGTCCGAATGCCTTTAATGCTTTCAGATCTGAGCTGGAATTTTCCTGGCATGGCATTGATTGGTGGCTCAAGTCCCTGGGCTCTGTGGTGTGGGATGGACTTGCCCCCAGCCATAAAATTTTAAAGGTCAAGAGATAAGAGTCTTGTTCTTTTAGTGGGACAATATCCAAGGGAGGTTCTTCCCCCAAATCAACAGTATCCATTAAATAAAATAAAACCATTTGCCTCAGAAACAAAGCTCGCAGAAGGCTATAAAACTGTCCACTGGTCACAAATCAGGCACTTGAAAGCAATACAAACAGCAATAAAAATGTTAGAACATGATTTCTGAAAACTTTGCAGCTAAACCAGTATAACAGTTGTGCCTTGGCACAGAGATCAAGTAGGTTTGTTTGGTTTTTTAAAATACTTTTTTAAGAAGCAGCAATCTGTTTAATTCTAGTGACTGATAGGTTGAGGCAGGCAATCCAAACAGGATCTCTGAGGTGTAATGGGAGTTGTAATGCGCCCTGTGAATTAAGCAATTTAGCAGGAGCCAGCCCTCCTGTCTAACCCAGCACCCAAGCTCTACCTAGAGCACCCGTGCAGCACCCAGCATCCTCCTCCTCCTCCAAACCAAACGCTTCCCAGCATATAAAGAGAGTCTCGGCACTGGGCTGCAGAGATCAGGGCTCCGCATCAGTGAGGTGAAAGCAATCAAACAGTTTCTCAGCAGCTTTTAATCACGGTGGTTAAAGGAAACTCTCACAGCAAGACAGCGTCTCTTCCTATAGATAAAGGTTTAAATTTGTAAAGCACAAATGTCAGCAGGGACCAGACCTTTGCATGCAGAGGGCCTGGTCCTGCTGTCAAAACTCCCTCCAGGTTGTAGATGCTCCAACCACTCACGAGGCTCTCAAAGCCACTGCTGTGGGACTCAGCATTCAGCAGGGCCAGCTAAGCAGTGAGCATGGCCATCTGGAAAAATCACTCAATAAGGACATTTTTCACAGAGATTTATTTCCCACACAGAGAATAAGGTTTATTTGTCTTTGCAATGGTTAATGTTCTGTTCTGCTTTCCTTCCCTTCCAATGAATAAATCCCAATTCAGATGCAGTTGCCACCATGGTTACAAAACAGACTGTCAACTAAGTCCCCAAGGAATGACTGTTGAATGCAAGGACAAAAAAAGTTAAAAAAAAAAAAGGAAAATGTATAGAAAAAAGAATAATATTTCTGCTTTCTGCAAGTAGAAGAAATTTCTCCCAAATACTCTACTGGTACTGAAATTTAATAGCATTTTTGCAATGTTATGGCATGTCAGAATTCACAGATACTGAAGAAATTAAGGTTCAATTGTGGAAGTGCTCTGCATGCAGGACTACTGAATGGATGCTTGACAGAGAAAATAGTTAAAGCATTAGTGCTTTGGAAGCTTCGCACTGAGAGACGTTATAACTTCTAAATACTAAAAATGTACTGACTTCGAAAATTTGCAGATCTTTAAACCTTTGAATTCCTTCTAAAATGTGTATTATATTTTTATTTGAGAAAAAAAGATTTGAAACAGAAATTTCTTTGGATTGGAAGAGGACTCAAACAGACCTTAACAGATATTGTCAGATCAAACTGAGGTAATAACCACAGATATCAATATTTGATGTCAATGGAAGCAATTTTAAGCACAACCAAACAGAGGCTCCTACAATCTGTGTGCTACAACCTCGTGCCACAGAACTGAACTGCTCCTGGGGAAAGTTTGCAAAAAAGTGACAATGCCAGTCAAAAGTATTCAAAAAATAAACAGACTAGCTTAGCAAGTATCAAGAACTTCAAGATTCATAAGAAATCTAGAAGAGCTTGGCATCATGAAGAAATTAAGTGTAATGTATTTATTTTCAGAGAAAAAACTTGGAGAAATTCAAAAAGCAAACGGTACAGCAGAGAAGTACAAACAAGACTAAACAAACATTTCTAATGAGGTTTTCCTTGAGCCCTTATAAATAAACACCCCGTTATACCCAGGAAAGAATAGGAAGAATCCTACAAATATCTGCAGAGAAATTTAAGCCCAACCAGCACCGAATACCTAAACACTGTATGTCAGGAAAGTGAATTACGTGAACCAACCTCACTTTCAGATCTCATTGCTGTTATCTTTTTAATTACAGAGAAAGGTTAATAAAATCTAGCAGAAATACATTTATTACACTTTGAAGACGAGACTTTGCTAAATTTATCTCCAGTTCCATCCTGCAGGGAGTGCCTAAGACGGCAATAATAACTGCAACTTAAGAATCTTTATTTTATTTTATTTTATTTTTAGTAATAAATACAGAAAGGTATTGCACAGAAATACGCCCCCAGGGACTACAAATTTACGCTGCAATGATTAAAGTCAACAACAGCAACAAAGGTTTCACAGCTTTCCAAAATCCTGTTGATTCTTTTAGGCAAAGCCCTCAAAGTAAGAAAAGCAAACCAAGTTACCTTCCTTTGGGGCAACACTGGGCTGGATTGCTACAACCAACAGGAACAAACCCCAAGGTCCTGCAACCGAGCCCTTGGATGTCCTCTGCAGATCTCCATTCATTTCTTCCTTCTTATTTGCTCTAGTTTATTTTGCTTCAGCTCTTCCTAAAGATTAATGTTTAGACAGCAGTTGAATTCCAGACAGGACTCGGGATCAGTACAAGTTCCAGGCTTCAATATAAAACTTGGTGGTGTTTTTAGCCTTGGGCAAGTTCCTTCTTTCATTGAGGTATAATCAATAATTAGATGGGGAATCAGCAGTAAAAAGGCAAGTCTACCATCCTCTGTGAAGCTTTCTCAGGACTGAATTTTTCACTGACATAGTTTGATAAGAGATCAATACAGTGCTACAGCCATAACAAATAATCTCCTACCTAAACCAAGACTAGCAAAAATGGCTCAAGAATTTGTTTGGTGGTTTTTTGTTTTTTTCCTTAAAAATGCCAGCATAGTAGTAATGAGACTCAGCAAACATGACTTCATTATATTCCTCTCTGCAACCTCAGGTCCATCTAATTTCTCCCCGAGATAATGTCAAAAGGCAAAGATACATGACCGGGTATCTGTGTCATGGAGGGCTGGGGCTTCACTTCTGCTTGCAGCATACTTGCTCTGCACTCCTCCATCCTCATATCACAAGCCCCTACAACCACAAAGGCTCCACAAAGTTGGAAAAGCAGAATATTTTTCAAGTGGCTACAGATGGGATGTGCCCAGCAATGCCTCCTCCCAAGCACAAATGTCAAGAAGAGGATGATTTGGCCGTTCTTCATCTAGGGATCTGATATCACCACTCATTTTGTACCGCAGGCCAGGAAAGGCTTTGCTTTCCCCAGTGGCCACAGCTATGCTGGAAATGCCGCTGTGTGAGCTCTCCCTGGTGGCCGTGGCCACCTCGGGGTCTCCTGCTCAATGCAGCAGCTGAAGAAGCTGCAGAGATGTGAGCTGTGGCGGTAGCTATCGCCTCTCCTGGAAGTGAGACTGAACTAAGCAACTCCAGAGCTGGCCACACCGAAAACCCAGCTTTTCTGCAGGGCTGACCGTTACCTTGTGTGTATCCGCTTGTCCTGGTTTTGCTAGGATAGAGTTAATTTTCTTCTCAGTAGTCAGAAGAGCTGTGTTTCAGTGTTGGTGTAAGACTTGTTATGGGAGGAATGTTGATAAAGTACCAATGTTATGAGTTGCTGCTGGAGCTCAAGGCCACCGTGTTTGGCTGGGTCACAGCTGCATTAGGACTGGGAGGGAGAAGTGCAGTGAATAGCAAACCCCAAACTGGCATTGGGATGTGCCCATGAGATATTCCAGATCATATCACATCATGTCAGTACATTAACCAGGGCTGACTGGAAGATGGGGGTGTTCTCTCAGGGATCGCTTGGGCTCTAACTCTTCCGGGGTTTGGGTTTTGGGATTGGCTCTGCTCCAGGATCACTGGTTGGCACAGGCTGGGCACTGGTGGGCTGGTGGTGAGCAACTGCACTGTGCATCACTCAAGTATACATTCTGTTATCACTGTTGTTATCACTATCATTTTGTTTGAATGAGTAAATAGTTTTTATCTCAACCTGTGAGTTTCCTTGCCCTTTTCCTTCCAATTCTCTCCCCTACTCCCTGGGCGAGGGGTTGGAGGCTGAGAGAACAGGCTGTGTCTGGCTGCAAGCTGCAAGCCAAAGGGGTGAATCCACCCAAACCACCACATGGCTACATGAGGAAATGGACACCATAGTCTGTGCCCATCGTCAGCCTTGTAGAGGCACATAGTCTCCACATGACTCAACTTTGGAGAACAAGTATTGTCCCCTGAAGCCAGCTAACCCCAATCTCTGCTTTTGCCTTCAATCACCAGCTAAATCGTCCCTTATCATCACGATCTCCCAGAATGTGCTGCACGAGCTGCAAAGCTCAAAAGATTGAGCAAAAGCATGCTCAGTCACAGCAGATCAGGAATGAGACTCAAATGAGAATTTATCTGTGTATAACACTGTTCAGGAAAGGGCTGTGGTTGAAGTCCATTGTGAAGAAAATGCTGCTGGATGCAAAGGGACATCTTTTTTGCGGGGGGGCAGAAGGGCACATGTACCAAATGACAGGGCTTGGGAAAAGACACGCTGCAGACTGCTGGCAACTGCAAGGAAAATAATTTGAACATAGTTATTTTTTCAGGTCTAAATTAATCCAGACTTTCAAGTCTAGTTTGGGGAAATAAAAAAGTAGATTTGGGATCAGTATCTTGTTCTTTATCTGCTCAGAGTACCTCTAGTTATTAACAACATACCCAAACCACATGGATGTATTTATTCGCTGCTGCACAGAAGACCCTGGTAGAGCAGCCAGCTGCACATGATAAGCACAATAGTAACATTACATCACCAAAAGAATTCAAAGGAAATTCAATAAACTCCAATTTAATAAATTCATTATCCTGAGCACTTACTTCCCAAGCCTGACAAAGCCTTAATATATGCCGCTGGTTATAAATGCAGAAAAAGTACACAACAGTAAAATGATGTTTATTCAGTGATGTTTAAATTATGACCCCAATCTTATTTACATTCTCCCTCCTTAAAAGAAGCAAATGTGCTGCTTTTCATGTCCCGTCCCCACTCCATCAGAACTGCGTCAGTGGCACATCTGTATGCACTCCAGAAAGGTTCTGTTGGTTGTTTCTCTCTCTCCCAAGTAGTGATAACAATCATGTCACTTCTAAGGACCTGCCATCAGGGAAGCCATCAAAGCTGGGCATTTTTATTTCCTCTGCCTAAACTTCACTGGACTCTATTAAAATGATTACAGTATCATAAAGGAATAGAATATACTATGCACATATGTAAAAACAAGAAGAAAAAGGATGAAGATGAGAGAAATAAACGAAAAAGGAGAACATAAATTAAGAAGCTTGTGCACTACAGCAGTTCTGCTACTGTAATATCCTCCTCTAAGACACCCCAACCCACCTCCTAGGATGAAGGCGTGAGCTGCCTCCAGCAGCACTTATGAAATAATTCACTGAAAAGTGTGCTCCTAACCTCCAGAAACACATATTTTTAACCCATTCAATACCTTCCCTGCTTTTGTAATCCTACACATTTAGAATGTTCAGGTCAGCACTTTGAAGCCTGGATGCTTTTTAGATTCCTGTTTAGCTCACAATCTCAATCACCTCTTTTGGTAACCCATTTCATTACCTGTAGCTTAATGGAAAGCATGTACTGACCTGCAGCTGTCAAATCAGAGTTTTCTTATTCACAGTGGCAGAAAAAAACCAGAGCATACACCCACAATGGTCTAATCCACTCTGGTAATCCACCCAGGGTAAGTGATAGCCTTTCTTACTGAAAGCCCAAGGGAAAGCAGGCGAAACCCAATCATTGACCTGACAGGTAATTTGTGGCTTCACTTGACAAAGATTAATTAATACTGGAAGATAAATGGAAGCAGGAACGATAAGCAGCAGAGATCCCCAAGGGAACTGATAAACTGGAGAGATATGTTTCACAACAGGCAAATCAACATACCACTCAAGTTCAAAGTCTGTGCCTAAGATGGCAGCTCAAGCCGTGTGGCCACAGTAGCAGTTGCTGACAGAACCCTCCAGAGGGATGATAAGTTCAGAGCAAACCATCCTGGAGGCAGCAGGCACCCAGTGCTGGTGTCCATATTCCTTCAGACCTTGAGTGCCCAGGCAGCTGTGACCAGCAGAGCAGGATACCAAGGAGAGCTGGGTGGGCAGCCAAACTGCAGGATGTGAGGCCGCATCTGGAATATTGTGTCCAGTTCTGGGCCCCACAGTTCAAGAAGGACAGGGAACTGCTTGAGAGAGTCCAGCACGGAGCCACCAAGATGATTAAGGGAGTGGAGCATCTCCCTTATGAGGAAAGGCTGAGGGAGCTGGGTCTCTTTAGCTTGGAGGAGACTGAGGGGTGACCTCATTAATGTTTATAAATATGTAAAGGGTGAATGTCAGGAGGATGGAGCCAGGCTCTTCTCAGTGATGTCCAATGGTAGGACAAGGAGCAATGGGTGTAAGCTGGAACACAGGAGGTTCCACTTAAACTTCAGAAGAAACTTCTTTACTGTGAGGGTGATGGAGCACTGGAACAGGCTGCCCAGGGAGGTTGGGGAGTCTCCTCTGGAGACATTCAAGACCTGCTTGGACACCTTCCTGTGTGATCTCATCTAGGTGTTCCTGCTCCAGCAGCGGGATTGGACTGGATGATCTTTCGAGGTCCCTTCCAATCCCCAACATTCTGTGATGACTTCCCAACATCATAGAGCAACGGGTGGCTCCCTCCCTGCGCACACACCTCAGTTTCTGGTCAGCAAGAACTAGAACGGTGCATCTCTGGTCTCCTCTGGAGAACTATGACATCCTCCTGACTCCAACAAGATTTGGCTATGGAAAGGCTTTTGCTTTTTGAGTCCAACCAGAAGTATGGCTCACAGGTCAAACAACCAATCTGTCAAGTCTCTTTATGCTTCCTTCTCAAAACTTAGTCTTACTTGGAATATAACTACTTATCTAACTATTTAAAAGCATAACAATGTGGCTTTCCATACAAACTGCTACCACTCCAAGCTGGCAGGTAGACTGGGGAGGGTGCTCTAAATCTACCAGGTGACATTCTGAAGAAAACATTTTGCTCTAATCACTTAAAATATATCTGCAGGGTCTGTGGACACACCCAGAGCTGGACATGTAGAAATCTGGCAATAGCACTCTCCCCACTTTTCCTAGGAAGGGAAAGACACAGCAAAAGGAGGCTGGTATCCAAGCTGCAATGTGGAGCAATTATCTGAGTGAAAGTGATAATTACAGAAATGATTTGTCATACAAGTAGATCAGATTTATTTACCTGGCTTCATCCTTGTAAATCAATGAAGACTTCTGAATATCAGCTCCACATTACGCCAATATAAATATTTAATGGAAGTCCATAAGTTTGTATAAACAACAAAACAATAATGACATTGAATTATTTTGTAACATTTCAAGTGAGCTCTTACTCCTAATGAACTTTCTGCATACTTAAATTATTTTAAATTATTTGTTCTACCTACATTTGTTCTGGTATATAATGAGATTATATTAATGAGGTGTCTTCCTGATACACAGCAGCTTGTAGTGATGTGTAAAATATCAGTTCAATATTTAGTCATATTAAAGGTATAAATACCAAGCAATCCCAAAGTTTAGAGTCAAGTAAGATCCCACTGCTGCTTGGAAATCAAACTTGTGAGGAACCACTTTGAGGTTAGTAGCAACGCCTGAAGTTTCCAGTGGGAGGAATATTCAGCTATGTTGCAGGTGCAACACTCACCCCATGCATCACTAGTTGGACACCAGGAGATGTACACTGCAATTAGCACATTTTAAACAAGCTGATGACAGCGTGTGGTGGTTTAACCCACAGTGGGACCATGC
>NW_010336918.1:598-21329 GCF_000700745.2 Antrostomus carolinensis | reverse complement strand
TACCAAATCCTTGCCACGCAAACCCAATACACGAGGAAATGATGCAATCAGAATAAAAACACAGAAAATGTAAAACTAGGTAAGACAAAAATAGAACCTAAGCAATCATATTGAAAAAGGCTGCATGTTTGAAACTGCATGCCATAATACTGTGCTGTATCCCTGCACCTCTAGTTGTGTTGTCACAATAGCCTGAAATGGTCGTGGGAATGGAGGTAAGAAAGATCCATCTTTATTTTGGTATAACCAGGTCAGATAAATAACAACATTTACCATCCTTCCTGGGAAATCCCTGTATGGTATGCAACTACTGTCATGCCAACCTGATCCTATGGGCTGAAGCTCAGCCACTTATTTGGTAGCTTTGGGCTGATGGTACCAGATGTAGTTTACCACGATTTTGGTGTACCATCCACAGCAGCTTTTTCAGAAAAGCCCCTTTTCAGCTACACTAAACGCTGAAATTTAGTAGCATCTCTTCCTTAGTATTGAGTAAAAAAATAAAAAATAAAAATAATTAAAAATATCTAGTGTGCTCAGAATTTAGAAAAAGAAAAATTGATCCTGTTATGCTTCTGTGCTTTCCCACGTCTTCCATAAACATACCTTTTTCAGTGTTATATTTTGCCTCTAGTGGGAAGAGTTAAAAGACTATGAAGGTATTAAGATCACAGTTTACATACAAGACAGTGCATAAACAAAGCCTCTTTGGTATCTGAATGTTCAGTAAATATTATACAGGTCTGAACCAGAGCACTTATTTAGATTAGGAGAATATTTACAACAGTTTGGGGAAAATAAAGCTTTAAAGGCTAAAGACAAGTGAGCAGATAAGGATGAAACATAAGAACACTTAAAAAAACTAAGGAAGTAAGATGGAAGTAAGAAAGTACATGGGAATTGCTAGAAAGAAAAATATGTCTGATCTTAAAGCAGATAGAATGGCCTCTCAGAGCATTGCAAAAAAAAGGAAGAGAAGAAAATAAAAGGAGTTGAATCTAAATTGTTGATGATATGTCAATTGGTTAGCAGAAAATTAGATTTTAAGACTGCATTTGACAATCTGTATCTAATTAAAATATTATGTTTATTTATACCTTTGTGAAAACTTTAACAGGTTTGTTTTTATAACAGCACACTATTAAAAGAGAACTTTGATAAGAGCTTGAGAAATAGTAAAGCCAATGGTAATTTGATACTTACTGTTGTCTTGTATTTTTCCCATGAGCTTACATCAAAGCAAAGGATCCTACTCTATCAGGGTTTTTACAAATAAATAATAAAAAAGCCTAGGCTGTTCTACTCAGTCTCATTTTATGATGGCACCATGAGTAGGTGAACAGAGTGAGAGGAGGTGAACAGAGAAAGAAAGTGAGGGAACAGCAAAATAATCAATCACATTTTAATATGCTGTTTCTGTTTGATATTACCTACCAATTTACAGGCCTTTCTATTCTAGTGGTGTCAGGGCCTCAGTGAATTTTTAGATTTTTGATGTACTGTGTAAAATTCTTACTGATAAAACCAAAGACAGCATTGTCATTGATTTCAGCGGCTTCCTGCAATACATTTGAAGACCCTGTTAATTTCTGTTGGCCTAGTGAGTCAGCATTTAGAGATAAACAATAGAATACTAAATTCCAGTGGTTACCTATAATAATAAATATTACTCTAAACAAGTAAGATTAGATTACCTAACAACACTGACTCTAAGTAACTAATAGAAAGTATTTATAATATTTTCTGTGGTTGTTTTGCTTTTTCTTTAGGCAAGTATGTTTATGTATAAATTACAGTCAGGCATTTGTTTTTGAGACAGCACTGTCAACTTTCTTCAATAAAACCTGAAGCTGCGAGGCAATCAGGTAAATCCATATACAAATCTAGAATGAAAGCAACTGTCTTGCATGTGATGACTTCTCTTGGCTCACAACCCTTTCACTGAAATGCAAAACTAAGTAGTATTCTTTTTCTTCTGGGGGACTTTACTTGTATAATCACAGCTTTATATGTATATTTTAAAAATGGAACTTACACAAGCTGTTTGAAAAACTTTGCTGAAAGTTCAAGGTTTTGCTGCTTACTATGGGAAGGAAGAATTTCTGATAAAAACAAAACAAAACCCCCTACATTATTTTCTTATTTATTTTTTGCAGGTAGGTACTTTCTAAAAAAAATTCTAATTAAATTAGACATCAAATTATTTCATATTCCGTAAATAGTACTACATAATTTCCAGATTTATACCAATGCATTTTACTAGAGCTTCAAAAACATGAATGCGCATGTCACTTATTATAAATCTCACAGTATTCATGGTACATACAGTCTTGGAAATACACCTACATTTTAATTAAGAGCAGGTAAAAAACAAAAGTGCAATGCCTTCTCTTTCCCCCAAAGGTAGAGGCACACCTTAGCCAGTGTCATACATCCTTGACCTGGATTTGGTTAAGATAGAGTTAATTGTGAGCGAGCCTTTGTGGTTGAACAACCAGATAATAAAGAATCGTTATTAAAAATTTCAGGGGGAAGAAGCAGAGCAGCTGATGGGAACTTTGTCTAAGATGTCTTTGCCTCAAGGTAATTTTTGGTATTGCAGTTAAAAAAAATTCTGTGCTAAGGAAAAGACCTCCACAAATTTTGTTGGTTAGCTGTAGGTATTTAAAGGTTCTGGGTATTGAAGGATTTGTATATGATTGTCCAGTTTTTCTATATACATTAGAAAAATTTCTGATCAAGAAGATTATAAAGTGTACTATTTGCAATACTGCATATGACTAGAATGAATACTCTTTCAGATGGTTTTTGAAAGAGAAGTCCTTTTTCAAGAATGGGAAAATTCAGAGCTGTAACAAAATCTTGGATGCTAGAGCTAAGATTATATATTAATTTCAAATAAATTCTTATGACAATGTAAGATTGTTCAAGACATTGCAGCTTCTAGTGTTTTGCCCGTTGCAACTGGTAGGGCTGCTGTCATTTTGTGAGGCATTTGTAATGCTTATAGTAACTCCTTTCCCTCCATTTTCAGCAAAATTGTAATTACATTCCCATAGACCAAACTCAATTTATGTGCACAGTTGTTGTTTATACCTTCAGACGCTTATAGATAATTGACATTACATTCTGTGACATTTCAGTTTTTCTTATCTACATATTTATTTTGCTTACCTAGCAGAGAAACAAAATCACCTGCATAATGGTTGCCTAGATTTTGATTTTGAAACCTTTCAACCCACTGAACTACTGTAATTAATTGTTTAATATACTAAATTTTTCATATTAAATTTCACTCAGTTCTTGTTTTTTTTTCCTGCTACATAAAATTATTTTCAGAGCTGTATTTACAGTATGTGTTGATTTGGCATTGACTTCGTATTCAAATAACTTTTATTTATTTAATTTGAAGACTTTGTAATGAAATTTAGTCATCTTTCTTTGGAGTGCTGAATTCTCTTGAAATTAAGCCTAAATATTTGATTTTTTTTTCCCTAGTTTAAATATTTCTTTCATGATAGGAATAGATACAGTGAGTGACAATTAAAAAAAATACCCTCTTTTTTCTTTAAGGAATCACTATTACCAACTGGTATTATTACCTCTTCCCATTTCTTTGGCTTTTCAGAAATCATGAGTAGTACAGTAAGCTCATTAATTTATTGCAGTCATGCATTAGAATATGTATCTAGGATAGCCAATTTGTATAGATTGCTAAAGTATTATCAACTGTTTTCCAATGATACTTTTCAAATATTAAAAGTATATTTTAAAAGACTAAATTATTTTATACTCAGGTTTTCAGTGTTGCTTCAGCACAGCCAGACACACTCTAGAACACGGAACAAGAGAACAAGCAAATCATGCATTAAGAAATCTCTTCTGTAGAGTTTGTAGTATTTATCCCAGTGTGAGTGCTTTTTCTCACCGTATTCCATCTTATGTTAAGGACACATCTGCTTTCAGAGTCTGTAGCCAATAGTGCAGTTGTCACCATAATATGCGGCAAGTGGAGAAAATGAGAAATCCTTAAGTTAGTCTAAAAAAAAGTTAAAGAAGTCACCAAATGCTCCAATTAAAAAGTAGGTAACATGTATGTTTTTAAAACTTATTTTAAATCTGACAAAAAAGCAGTCAAGTCTGGTAGGATGTTGATCCAGTTCAATTCCACTGAGAATCCAAGTTGTTATAATCTGTGCATGTTGAAGCTTCTGAACAGCAAACACTATATCAAAGAGGCCTACAAGCAGAGTATTACAATAATCCAGATTTGATGTTATAAAAAACATGAATCAAGAGCTCAGCACCCTGTGGAGACAGTAAGCTTTAATCTTTACCCACTACTAAATTCCTGAGATGGTATTAGGTGCTTATGACTCTCAAAGTCTTATCATGTGTACTGAGCTGAAAACAGTAACTTTTCTGTTGACATTATTTAAACCATGTAAGATTCTACTTATTCTACTTCAATTAAATGATCTTTAAAGCTCTCTTTTTATATTGATTAGGATTTCTCAGGCTGTCATTCATAACTCACTCATATTTCCTGCACCAAGATCAATGCAATTACTTTTTTCTTTACCTTTCCAGCAATAAGACATTTTAAAATATAATTTACAATAGTGTTCCAAGAATGATTTTGTCAAAATAGAGTAAAAGGCCTTTAAAGGAATATTAATACTCCTTTTTGTGTTAAGATTATAGCAGAAGAAGAGGTCTCAATATTTTTTTAACTCCCTCTGTGATGGCACCTCAAGACCACAGACTCAGAGTTGTAAGCAGAACTTTACTTAGGTCAAGAAGTAAGGAGGAAATAGCTACAGACCTTAAAAGTATCTGTATCCTCCCCTGAAATTGTATCATCTGTTGCTGTGGAAATCTTAAAGGGCATGATTTTTTGTGTTGGATTACCAGCACCGTTCGACAGAAAGAATAAAAAAATAAATAAAATTCTCTATTCTCTTAGACATGCTGTATATATAAAAGAGAGACGCACAGATTTGTATTGCCTAGTTCCAGACATGAAAATTTGAGATTCTCTGAGTTGGAGCTAGAATTTAATTCCTATTTTATTTAAGGAATAATTTAACACAAAATATAGCAGATAAAATGGAAGAAGGACTGAAAAAATTAGTTAATAAAGGACAGAGGAAAAGGATCACAGACACAGACAAAACATTAAAGAGTAAATAACAAGTACAAGCTAATGAAAATTATGGTGTTACTAACATTTGTGCAATAAAATAATCCACAAGCTCTAGCCTGGAATTAAGGACTTTCCTATCTTTCTCAATATTGATAGTATAGATTTAGCTTCAGCTAGGTTAAAATGAAAATAAATTTCCCATGATAAATAATTGGCTTACAAGAATGACAGAAAAGTGAATATATATTCTTTTTATGCGGTCTTATTATGTAAAGATTTTTCAAGTTCAAAAGGAGTGGTGTGCTTTCTTTGTTTGGTTGGTTTTATTAATCTTAGAGGCAGAAAGCCATTTTCACAACATTTCAGGATATTTTTTTTAGTTTCAGTTTTGTTAAATACTCAAATAAATTAGTGAAATGCATTTTTTGTTTTGCAATGATTTTTAAAATATAATGTTTTGATCAGCATGACAAGTTGTAATTTTTTCACTGAAATCATATTATACTGTCTTCCAAAAATATTGAAAACTCTGTTATCAGCTCTAACGTTAACTTTAAGGAATACAGTTACTAACCTTTTGCTATGCACCCCAAAGTGTATATGCTATAACTTTGAAAAATTATTTTAGACACTGACCAGACAATGGGATCATACAAGGTAATAAGATTACTCAGAAGTTGAGATTAATTATATTATTCTTTTACATTACTTTTTCCTTAAAAATGCACTTTCAGAATAGCTGAAATGAGAATACAGCGCTGAAACAGTACTTTGAAATACTGAGAAATGTTTCAACAGTTGCAATAAAAGCCAAGGAAATTAAGGACCACATTCACAACACTACCGTAGAATGAAAATGGTAATTCACCCTCATTTCCCTCAGTATCTCATAGGTTAAACAGTTGCAATAAAAGCCAAGGAAATTAAGGACTACATTCACAACACTACCATAGAATGAAAATGGTAATTCAACCTCATTTCCCTCAGTATCTCATAGGTTAAGGTATTCTCCTATGAAATAAAGGACTGTGTTTCAGATCTCTTTTTTTCATCAGCTTTTACCCATCGTATTCCACCTACCAGGCAAGTGTCCTAGGCTCAGATTGCAGTCATTTTTATTTTTGGTATCCAATACAATTACTATTTAAGTAGTTTATACAAAGTTTCATCTGTCAGTGCATTTGTGAATGATTCAGTCTAGCATAAAGCACTGTGGTGAATCATCTCACATAGAGGAAGGATATGAAGTGTTTTGTATTTTTAAAGCTTGCATTAAAAAGAGAGAAAAACAAAGGTCCTTATTTCTCTTCCTTCTAGAAGCTTCATTTTTTCTTATTTTTTTCTTATTTTTCTGCACTTCTTCATTTTTAACTTGCTCAAAGATTAAATATTTGATTTTGGGACACATGAAATTAGACCCACAAATATTCATGGTGGCCTTAATTAAAAGTGCGTATGCTACTGGTAGAGGGAAGGACTTTCAGTACTCTCATCAACTTTTTTGGCATTTCACAATTACCTGAAACCAAAGCTTGCTGCTTTTTAAAGCACTTTAAGGTGTCACCATATGTAAAAGCGTGGTGAGCAAAGGAACACTGAAAATGTCCCCATATCATGTAGAGGGAAATATCAGCTAAGTTTATCCTTTACATGGTGAAGTAAGGTATAGATTCTGATAAGCAGTGGCTAAGAAAGATGTTACTTTATTCAGTGCATATTACAGTTCAAAATTCAGCTTGTTTAAGTTCTAGAAGCAAAAAGAAGCCTCCGTGCAGTTGTTGCTGTTACTTTGTTTAAGGGGAAAATAAATTCAGATAAACTAA
Organism: Antrostomus carolinensis; assembly: GCF_000700745.2. Lineage (NCBI taxonomy): Eukaryota > Metazoa > Chordata > Aves > Caprimulgiformes > Caprimulgidae > Antrostomus > Antrostomus carolinensis. The sequence goes on along the minus strand of NW_010336918.1, from coordinate 14,360 downwards.
AACAAATGACTAGTGTTGGCAACAATGACAAACACTGTTTTGTGTCTTCTTCAACTCAAAAGATGTGGGAACACTTTTCTGACACTGGTCTTTAATTAACAGGCTGTAAGTTTTATTCTATGCAGTGTCTGAAACAATAATCTAGACCCTCCCCCCAAAACCAACAGAAACCACAACTTTTGAAATATTTTGTACTTCGTTTTTCTACTTAACGTAGTATTATTTGTAACAGATGTGTTACATAATAGTAAAGGAAATAACAATGGAAATCAAACAGACCACATCTTTCAACAGTACCTTTGTGTGCAACTAAAGATCATACTGGCTTATGGTATTTGACATTAAGCCAAGTACAAACTGCAAGAACATCCTTCTTAGATTCAAAAAGATAGGACACATCTGTTTTCTAAGCCTTGATATTTGCAGGCATAAGGAACTGCTTACAAAAAAAAATTACATTCTCATAGTATCCAGGAAGAAAGCATCATAATACATACAAAAACTAAAAATAAAATAAATTAAAAAAAAAGCCTACAAATTTTGACCGTACTTATTACATTTCTCTACTAATTTTCTGGCAGTTTATTTAAAATAAAACAATTTTTTCTGTACTTGTCTGTTAAAAGCAGAGTCTAAAGGAATCCCTAGTTATAAAATTAGTAAGTGATAATGGTTTTCACCCCCTAATTTCAATAATGCTGTACATAAAGGGACCCCGGAGTAGCAGGATAATCAGCAGGGGTCTTTCTGTTGACAGTGTTGGAAGAATGCTAAGCCCATTGAATGGTGACAGTCTCACAGTTCCAGTGCTCGGTGATAATCTGTGTGTCTTTTATTCACTCTCGTAAAAGCTGTGGGACTTGAAGTCTGTTTCTTTGAAAACATCTGCATGCACTCCCCATGTTATGGGAATAATTTGTTTTCAACTAAATTCACCTCTCTGCTACATTAAATATTATGTTCCCATGGTTTAATACAGGTGTAGAGATTAGACTGTACACAGACGGTTTCTTAGTTTGTAGGAGACGTTATTATCCATTGTCAGTGATGTGAATTACTCAAGGGCTGTGTTGGAAAAACGGAATCAGTAATATCTGTTTACAGCAAGAAACAATTAGATTAATGCTGTAACAGCTTCTATTTGTTTTCCTTTGTTTCAAATGTATGTGGAATAAGAGAGCATAAAAGCCCCTTAAATGTTAAATGCTGGATATTTAAAATGACTGCCACTTCACTGAAGCAATCAATTTGATCTGGTGCTGCTGCTCCCAAATTCTCGTTGTGCAGGGTCTGCCCCAGTGCCTTCCCTCCAGCCTGGGCAGGTCCTGTGAAACCCACATCCAGGCTTTCTCGCTGGCTGCTCCAGACTGGATGCTGGATGCATTAGGAACCCTGGAGCATATAGAGACATATTAGGGGAACTGATGCCTCAGGACCCATTGGAAGGTTTACTGAATGCTAAGCACACCTGAGGAAATCTATGCAAATTTTTCTTTTTGGGGGAGGAGGAATTTAGGTACGTTTCCTTCCTTTGACTCAGATTTTGGAAGATAAATTAATTTCTAATGGAGAAAAATTTCCAAATCATCTCTATAATGAACACCCATATTTTTTGTGTGTCCAGAGTACATCCAAACAATAGATCCTAATGTTTAGCAATTTGTACTTTTATTTTTTGTCATCTTCCTATTGGGAACACTGAGGTCAGAATTGAAACAGTATGTATTTAAATACTGTTCAGCCCTGTGAGGACTACAGTTGCTGTACTACTTGAGTTGCATGGATTTAATTTTTCTCCTAGAGAATTTGTTTTTAAAATTAAATACTGCCATGCCCTGTAAAAAAAATGCTAAATATATACACATTTATTCCATTTGGTTACTGCATTTGCTGCATGTCTGTCAAATAAATAAATACATAAACAATTCACTGAGTTAAGAAGGGCTATCCTTAAATGAGGAAAATGATGGTGAGATTGTTATTTCCAACCAGATTATTATTGTGCATTTATTCTTAACTGCCCTCTGTTATAGGTTTCACTATGCTGCCTGTCAGAAAAGACAGCCTAATAGCTCTGTTGTTTCCTGTGTCAGTTTTATCTCAGTCATTGAATACTCAAACTTCATTAACATGCTACCAGGCCTCCAGAACTGCATGGAATGCTGTCTGCAAATAAAAGCAATTAGTAATGAGTAGTTTTGCATTAATTTTATTGTTCTGATGGGTTTTAGGGGGAAAAAAAAAGTGGTTGGGCATGGGAAAAGGGGGCTCTTAGTCTGGGTACTACAGTGCTTACTTAATAAATGTGTAATATTTGTGAGTGATTTTTCACATATAACATAGGATTTTGTTCTAATGCTAAAGGAATTGGATGTGTTTTAAAATCACCTCCAAAATTTTGGCCTGCATCTAGTCTACTCCATTTTTCTGCGTTTTTTTTTTTTTTTTTTTTTTTTTTTTTTTGGGGGGGGGGGGGTGGTTTTTGTTTTGTTTTTGTTTTTGTTTTTTTTTAATTTTGGGGCATCTGGATTACAGCATTAATCACTTCTTCTGTTAGTAAGTCACCTCACATATCTACCAGTAAAAACGATCTAACCTGGTAACAAGTGTTCTGCAGTGGAGTACGCCTTGTTCCTGAGCGCACCATGTGCCCAAATCAGTCTATGTTTATGTTCAAGGAGATCCTGATTACTGTTCTATACTCCTTTGCAATTGCTCCTAAAAGTCAACTGAGAGTTAAGTGTTTATATAGCAATCAAAAACTCTAACCAAAAAGCAGCTTGCTTATTATTACACATTACTTTCAGGTAAAGAAGAAAGAGGTATATATACAAAGGCTACTATCAGTTCACAGGATGTTCAATATATATTCTTGTTTTTTTACAACTAGAAATGCTACTAGAATGAAGAATTCATATTTCTTTGTGCTGGCTTAAATATTTATAATGGACATATATACTCTGGTCTGATTTGTTACTTAAATGACAACTCGGTGATCTATATGCATAAGATTGATCTTTGTGCTTCTTTTGTCCTCTTGCTATTTCTATGAAGGCTGATTTAGCACTCCGTTTCAGATCTTAAGGCTGTTTTAAGTTTTACTGTTCCCTGTATGTGTCTGCAAATGTACCCACGACTGGCAAAGGAAGATTCTGACTGTGCCTTGTCTTCCTTGCTACATCAACAGAAGAAAGAAGTGAAAAATCTCCCATCAAACTCTGAGGTGAGGCTTCCCAGGTGATTTAGAAGGCCTTTGATTCAGACTGTCCAGATCACACAGCACAAAATAATCATATGGGATGACTTCTTCCCTTTCTCCATGCACACATTTATCTCTCCAACTGTCTATTGTACAGGATATAAAGCAGCAAACCTTGAACATTTTTTGCGATTAAAATGATTTCAAAACAAAGTAAGTTTTCATTTTGGGGACTGAGTATAGGCTAAGTATTTCTTAGATTATAGTTGTCAGTTTGAATATAATATAATTACATGATGTGCAAAATTAACAGGTGTTTTTTCCATTAGCATCATATTTGGTGGTGAAAGCAGAGCCATATATGACATTATGATATGCCAGAATTAGAAGATTTATTTTGCTCATTTAATATATAGCAAATAAAAAAGAGAGTCTTTATACTGGAACTCTTAAATGTGCATTTGACCACTTACTTTAATAAGTATCTTACCCCTACATCACAAAAACTACAAGATCACAGGTAGTACTACTCTTCTTAGGAAGAAATTGAGGGACATTGGAGCAAACATATCCCCTCATCTGCAATTTATTTCCAGATCAGGACTGAGGCATCTTGGCAGAATAGTAAAAGAAACCTCCAACATTTTACTACTGAACTGTACATGTCATTGTGGATGCCCCCTCCCTGGAAGTGTTTAAGGCCAGGCTGGATGAGGCTTTGAGCAACCTGATCTAGTGGAAGGTGTCCCTTCTGATGGCAAGGGGTTTGGAACTAGATGATCTTTAAGGTCCCTTCCAACCCAAACCATTCTATGATTCTATTATTCTTATGATTCTATGATTGACTATGAAAAGTGTGTCAGCTGTCAAGACTATAAATCCAGAACTTCTCATGTTTTAAAGGGAATAACCCCTTATTCACATTTTGTTTCCAAGGCAATAGATATAAAAAATATCAAAGTTTTCAACTAAACTGATCATGGTATCATTGTGCAATGCTATGTAAGTGGCTCAGGTAAGTATCACTAAATCTTTTACTGGTATTCAAAAGATTTCTATCAGAGGCAAGACTATAGTCTCAAGAGTTCAGGTTTCTGCTTTTCTTGAGCTCTACAGGTTAAAATGTTTCAATGCATTGCTGAAAGCAGCCTAGATGCTGCACCGAAGCAGAAGTTACAATGCTTAAGAGTGCTGACTGCCCCGGTGCTTGCTGCACGTATGGGGCAGTACAGACTTGATTTCTTTTTTCCATTATCTTTTGACTTTCTGAATGAAATTAAATTTTTATAGTGAAAGATTTTCTCTTTGCCTTAATTTTGTTTCATGCCATTAGGGTAAAATTAGCACCAAATAGAAGAGGGATCATATCTTTCCAGCTTATTCTATGTCTGATCGTAGTGTCATCTTGGTTACAATAGCTACATCTTTTTTTGCATTAATCTTTGGCTCAATATATAGCACTGATATCATTTTCATGCCATTAGGGTAAAATTAGCACCAAATAGTAGAGGGATCAGATCTTTCCAGCTTATTCTATGTCTGATCATAGTGTCATCTTGGTTACAATAGCTACATTTTTTTTGCATTAATCGTTGGCTCAATATATAGCACTGATATAATGTAAAAAATATCTTTAACATTCTATGACAATTATAAATTTGACTTTACAGGTGACGTAGAAAAGCATTCTTAATCCCATCATGCATACAAATAAACTGCAGTGCAGACTTTTTGAAATAACTGTTTCAGATATGACTACCTAATATTAAGAAATTTAGGGTCAGATTTTCCATGTGAGGTGGGCATCTACAGCTTTTACTGAATAACGAAATGCCCCCATTTGACTGAGACTATGCAGTGAAACCACATTTATTGAAATATCTCATTTCTTCAGGAATACATACATTTTCAGGCTTTCTATATGACACGTAGGCAGAGATGCCCGCTTTCTTACAAAAGCAGATCTCTATAGGATGTTAATTAGGTGCAAAAATATGTCTTGTTCCTGCTATCCATTTTGTAAATATGCCTCAAGAAACAGAATATAGTTTGAAGTCTCTTGATAAATATGTATAGTAAAAGACACAGCAGGACAGAAAGACATATGGCAATATGTATGAAGAACCTTACTTGACAAAAGAAATAAATGGCATATGTAGTTTGGACATCTGAGTAGGGACAGTTTAGACGAAGATGAAAGATAGGCAAATTAAAACCTAAAAATCAGTGAAAATTGGTATAGACCTCCTAGGCAAGATTTAAAAAGAAAAGGAAGATAAAGAAAGCCTATAAAAATGATAGACCATTAATCATTGGCAATTCAATTAGTTAATATTGACTGGGCTGGCAATTATGTAATTGATAAGAAAGGGTACCTCTTCCTGGAGGTAATACAGAACTCTTCTCTGATACATTTTGTGGACTATCCAGTAAAAGTACAGGCTATCTTGTACTTACTCCTAATATTGCTGGGAAATAAGACAAGGATGATAAATAAGGTAAAAATTGAGAGTCATCTAAAGTCTAGTGATCACAATGTCATCAGAACTTCAAATGCCCTTGAGGTTGTACATGTGAAAGGCAATATCTCAAAATCACTGGACTTTAAAACATAAATAAATAAAAATAGAGAGTGAGTGAATGAGGAATGAGTTGAAAAAAAAGTTGATTAAAATCAATTTCAGTTGCAGGAATTTAGTATGAAAAACTAGCTAGATAGCACAGAAGCAGCCCTGAGAGCTGGCCCTCAAGAGACCTTGTTTCATGAGAAACTGTTGGATTTTTTTTTCTTCTGGACAGTGGATACCGGGTGTATTTTAGAAATAATTTGTTTGACCTCTTGGGAAATATACCAGCCATACAATTCTTTCTCTTGCAGACCTTGCCTGTTGCTTCAGAAGACCCTGTTTACTTACATTGATGCTTGAAAATTAGATGTCTCAGTTAAAAGGGGACAGATTAAAGAATTATACTTCTAGGAAAAGGAGCAAAAAGGTGTATTCACTGAAAACACTTAACAGACATTGCTGTTATAATAATTTTAATTTTACGGTCACTGAAACAAAACTACTACCACCTTGAGTTACATGAAATGCACAGGTTGAGAAGAGTAAAGTAGTAAACTAAAGCATATCACTGAAGTCAAGAGAAGATTCTCTTAAAAAAAAAGTATCATCTCATAATTTCATATGACAGGGAAGGCTGATGTTTGTCAGGGCTTGGCTAAATTAAAAACAATGTTAGCAGCAATTTTTTTCTTTAGCTTAGGGGCTTGGGTCTTCACTGGTCTTAGTAACAGCTGCTGCTCAGGAACATCTGATTTGCCAGAGTGCAGATAGTAGAGTCACAATTTTCTTTTTCCTTTCAGTAGTACAAAATGACTGTAATATGCAAAGACATTCTATCTGTCCACCTTTTAAGACGGTACTTCTTGGTGTTATGATCTGCATATAACCAATACCTCAGTGCTTAAAGTACTTTAATGAACCACTGGAAAATTTGGCTCTATTTCACTAATGTGGATAAAGGAATTGAACTCTAAGGTCTTGTGTTCTGAATGAATGAATACCTGGATCACTGGACTATTGAATAAAAATACCAAGGATTTCAGAGAATCAAGAAATTCAATGAAAGCAGCTTTAGTCTTCTTACAAAGGGTTTGAAATGAAATTTAAATTTAAAGCAATATGAATATTTTGTATAATACACATTTTTTCTCTGTTTTACTTACGTTTAGGTGACAATAGATCCATAGCATTTTATTAAAACCAGTGGTCCTGACTTCCCTGCCCCTCTCCTTTTTGCAGGGGGGTTGGGCTAGGAGGTAGTTTATTTTGGGTTTTTGACTGAATTGTTGAAGGGAAGAATCAATTAATTCTCTAAATTTAGTGATATAAAGTGGGATAACAAGCCACTGCTCTGGAGAACATGGAAGGGAGTGAGAGTACACTACTGGTTTTAGCTGTGTCTTTATATTCTGAATATTTAACGCATGTTCTTTACATTTAAGACAACTGAAAGTTTTAATTATCTAGATGGTTTCCCAGGCTCAAGATGATAATAGTAGAGTGTGATTATTTCTTTCATAAACCAAAAGCTTCCTGTTGTGAGCCCTTTTCTTACTGCATAATGTCTGAACCTTATACTTTGGCCTCTTAACCTACACTGACAGCTGAGGTGTTTCTTTGCAAATTATTATCAACTTCAGATCCTATATTTGACAGGGCATTAATGTACACATCTCAAGAAGTTTGCTTTTGAAACGTACTTTACAGAAGTTTGACAAAGCAACTCTAAATAAAAAGTTTTTGAGAAGGAGCAGTTCAAGTATAGGGCTCAGTGAACAAACAGCTAATCATATTTCTTTATGGTAGACTGAAGTTTAAAGAGATATCAATTACAATTGGACACTGTCAAAACAGCTGAAATATTCTTAATAGCATTAGGAACATTTTAGGTTTCATGTCTAGTGAACAATACCCTTAAAATCTTTGTCTGGAGCTTATAACTTCAAATCGGAAAAGCATCCTGCATTTCTTGAGTGGTTTGGGTAATGAATCACCCAGGATTATTTATTGCAAAGCTCAGTGTTGGTTTGGTTTTTTTTTCACTCCAGAAAGATGACTTTCTTTTTTCTTAAAATGTGATTCTACAGTTTCAACTAAATGGCAAAATACTGCATGTTCCGTGAGTTAGGTAGTACCACCCAGCAAATATTGACTTTTATCAACAGCTATTATAACAGTAGCATATATAATACCTCAATGTTGTTATATGCAAATACTGTATATGAAAAACTGCATAATAACAGAGAGAGTCACTGCTTTAAAACCATTTGCCATGCTGTTCAGAGGCTTTCCTTAAGCAAGAATTTACAGTCAGTCAAGCTGACATTGTTCCTCTGGGTTGAAGGAGCTAGACTTTTGCTCTCTACAAATTAATTTATGAAAATAAGATAAATACATTGGGCCTGTCATTTGGAGGGACCAGATGCAATGTAATAGCTAGAGGTGTACTCAGTTAGGATAGAGACATACATCTCCAGCCTTCAGGTCTTCATTGATCTGAGTAGCCATGGCATTAGGTTAGTGAATCTATTGCTCAGAGTTAGAGGTATAGTTTCGAGTCACATTAAGCTATCTCAGAAGCAGAAAGAGGTGAGTAAAACTCCTGTTTGTGTGCTTTGATGTGTCATTACCATATTCATGTTTTATTATTTTACTAAATTAAGATCAAGCATAGATGTGAACTCCCTGGGAAACTGTGTTACTGTTTCTGCTAAGGTTTACAGGTTTTGATGAATCCTGCAAATTTCTTATGAGTTTCTCTGCTGCTCTTTGGGTTTGGTTTGATTATGAGACTCTTTTTCTCTGGAGGTGGTCTAGATGTAATTCTGTTTTTGTGAGGAATATGGTCATCATTCCCAGCCTTGAATTTTTTACCAGGACAAGCAGAAGTACATGAAAATACGAATGGAAGAGGCAAAAACTAACTGAAGATAAACTCTTAGATTTGGCATAAGACTTTCACAGGCAATACCATCAGTGCTTAGACGATTGAACTTTGAACTGATTCTGGAGTCAGGATTCGTGAGCCAAGGTTCTTGTGAAAGATGGTGTGCCTAACACAATACAAGTGGCTGTTCTTGAAGTCGTATAGCCACATCAGCTTTGTAGCTAGGATAATTATATCTTTTTTCCAATCTTACTACTGAAGAATTTGGTAGGAAAAATTATGTAGTTTTCAGTCTCCAAGCTCGAAAAAAGGATGGAAAAAGAAGGAAGAAATACAATAAATTGTTTATATCAGATAAACTTTTCAGTGATTTTTGTCTTTATTAGTCACACGAGAACTTTATAATCACATCAAATTAATTTTGCAAATTGACCTGTGGTACTACAGAATATGGTTATATCAATTATGGAAATGCGGTTTCCATTACTATTCTATTATTATACCTTCCCACTTATGAATTTATGTTAATAAGTGCGGGGCATAATTTTCACTGATATTATCACACCCAAAATTGCTCCTTCTGCTGCACATTATTTTATAGAAGCTGATAGGTGCACCTGCTTAGACCTTATACTGAAAAGTTCAATAATATTTCAAAGAGAGAGATACTTAGTGTCGGGAAAAAATATGGATGTCTAGAAATTATTAATTGATGGTGCCTAAGTGCTATGGTGATAGGCCTCTCAAAAAGGCTTATCTACTTATAGTGATGAACTTTGATGTAAGATATGATAGTACTATTATGTCCCACTGTATGTCATGGAACATTAACTATTTATTTTACATAAACTTACTCAGTTCGTTTTGAAGTATTAACTCCCAAGTAGGACCTTACTCAATGCATTCAGTTTTCTCTGCCATAGCTTAATCACATGTCTGTGATACTTTCTCCAGCCAGGGCATGCCCACACAGGTGAATGCAATAAAATGCAGCTATCCTGGAGAGTGATTATTGGAAACAGTAAAAAATAATAAGGCATTAATATTAGCCTTACTAAGTGAGATAGGATGAGACAATGATTGTGCTTCCAGTCACTGAGCTAGCTAGCACTGTGCTAGTGCAGGACTGTGCTATGTACACAAATTATGGCTTCTCGGAGGTTAAGAAAGAGTGAGAGTTAATAGCTTTTGTTTTAGACCAAGTGACTGTGATCATGAAATAAAGAGTCACAGAGCTTTAGCTCGTGCAATATCAGCCAGTGCTCGGCAGATTTATCAAGGGTCTGATTTTTCTAGCAGCTGATTCTAGCAGATTCTATATTTCACCCAATTCACCTCAATACTACTCATTCTTTCACACTCTTCAGTAGTCATTGAGGCTTCCTCAGGCTGACTTTTTTTGCTGTGGAATTGTATGTCCCAAGTTCACAACATGTTGACTGTAACAGCTAAAAAAATCAAAAATTACAGTCACATAAACACCCATTATGAGTACTTATTGTAAAGAGATCACATGGCTTCTCAAAAAATATTCATAGAAGCAGCAAGGAATACACATTTTTAACTGTAGACAAGGCATGATAGTCATTTTAAGAACCTAAATTTGATAAAGTAGTCCCTGGCACTAGAGGAATGCCAATCATTTTTACAGCAGGCAATTAGAATGCATGACTCTGGAATCCTCTCTGGGTTTATGCGATAAAACACCATGAGGCTGATTGGACTGCTTTTCCCCTGCAAAATATAGCTTCCATTTGATTCTGAGGAAAGTCCTAACTCTGATTATAAGGTCCTGCACAAATCCTCAAGAGAGGTAAGCAGAGGTCCCTGTACATTGGGTCTGTCATAATTTTCTTATAACAGCTCTATTATGGATAATTCCCTAGAAATCAGCTGTAAAGCTCAGCAGGTCCCCTCCTGATATCCTTCACATTTGGATAATTAACTGAGCTGTCTGAACAACAGAAACTTTATAATGTTCAGCAGTGGGAGTCTTGCAGCTGATCAGCTTTACCTTCATCAGCACTTGTCATTTTAACAGTTGAAGGGTAATGTTTCAGGATGAATATAATCTTCAGCGGGAAAAGAAAAGATTTTAAATGTCCAGGAAAACAAAGGCTTCAATAAATTTATTATGCAGACTGTAATACTCCTTGTGCTGTGTTGCTCATGCACTCTATGCTGCTATCTAAGAAGGATTTAGTCAACCTTATGTCTGTACAAAATTGTCTTTGCTTCATTGCAAGGAAAAACAAGTAGCAAATCCTCACGAAAACCCATCTTCAACATCTTGAGAAATGCCACGCATGAAACCATGCTGATCACAGCAGTCTTTTCCAGACAAAACTTAATTTGTTTAGAAACAGTAAAGTGAAATAGTTTATTATTTTTTGTTCAATTCATCTGATGATATGTTAAAAATTACCCAAGTACAAAGCCTTTCTGTGGAGCTTAAAGGAGCAAAGTCGACAGTTTCTACTGAAATTCAGGGCAATGGGACACAGAATTTATTTATTATCCAACTGCCACAAAGACTGTTAGTGACTGAGAGAGGTTTATAAATCATGGTGCATTATTTAATGTTCTGAAAGATGGTTGCAGTAGACAATTATTAAATATAGTGAGGTGTTACTATTTTGATGGCTAAACTAGAATAAGGAATACGTTTTACAACATATTAAAAGCAACACATGCATAGTGGTTAAAAATACCCACATTTCTTGAAGTTCAACCTAATTTTAATGACCTTCAGTGGATCTACAAAACAAATCTTCAAAGGTTTATTCACTATTAAGTTTCTGGATGCATGGAGGCGTAAAGAACTTAAATATAACCTGACAGAATACTGTAAGTAAAAAAAAAAAAAAAAAAAAAAAAAAAAAAGTACCAAGTTATCTTATTATATCCTGATTATGAACTTTTCCATGAATGAATTTGTAAGAATAGACATTGATTCTCATGAGATTCATACTGATAAAGAGGTTAAGATGCACTATGCTTAGACCAGGTTAATGTTTGCCTTCTGAAGAGAGTTGTTCAGCATTTGTTTTTTCTTTTCCCCATCCCTCTAGCTTGGATAAGAGCAAGCACAATAAATATTGTGTTATATGAGAATAACTGATAGCAAAGAGGTTGTTTATTGTTACAAGCCATTCTTCTTAGCACAAAATAGACTGCTTTCTATAAGATAAGAAGAATACCTTTTCATTTAAGAGGTGTCAGTTTCTCTGGGTCTTTACACTCCTCTGAGATGTGAACCTATTCTTTAACAATGCAAGCAATGTCTAGGCTTGTTAGCATAGTCTCCCATGATAATATTTTTTATCCTAATAAAGTGAAAGAACATGTAGTATAATAAGTCACTCTGCCACCAGGTTAACCTAAGTATTTTATTAAGACAGGAGCCATTAAACTGATGTTAACCACATCAGGATTTTCTCTGATACTTTTCTCAGATTGCTTTACATATTTTTTCGTAATACTTAAGGAATATTTCCCTCAAGTGTCTTTGATTGCTTTCTTATGAATGCCTTTTGTTAGAATTGTCCCTGCAATATACAGCTCCACAAACAAAAAAATAATATACCAAAAGGCTTTAATAATCTAGTAGAGCTCAGATAATCCAATATTAAAACACATTTCTGTGTGAACAATTAATAACTAATAATTGCAAGAAATTACATGCAACTCTAGAAACTTGGTTTTTAATTGTTACTCATTAAAATAAATTATGGTATATTATCCCAATTACAATGCTGAAAACAGAATTTAGCAGCAGTTGTTCTGTCCCTTTATCTTTCTTTTTAGCTTTTTATGCAGTTATGTTTTGGAAATAATTTGTCCATATCAGATGGAAAAATATTTTATCAGCTAGTAGTTACACCTCCTTGCAAGCATATCCTTAGAGAGGCATTGGGTTAAGCGTTAAAACTTATGCTCATTAGAGTTAATTGAATGTTATTGGAATGGACATGAAGAGTTGTTGCTGTGGTTCAAACAACATACAAATCTATGTATTCTTATCATTGCATAGCTATCTACTACCTTACTGGCCATATACTATCATTCTAGAGTATAGAATATTCCATATAGTATCATACCTAGACATAAGCTAAATAGCAAATACTTTATTATTATCACAGTGTGGATTCTGCTCATTGAGTGAATATGGCTTTTGCAATAACACCTAAAGCAATGAGTATAAAACTCCATGGAACTTTTTAAATCCTATATAGTCATGCATATGGTCTGTGGAAATTGCTGCCTTTTCTTATAAGATCGGCCATTGGGAACCTCAGTATTTCTCCTGAGCATCATCAGCTGATTGCCTCACCTGGAATTAGAGACATTCAGCGCTAAACTGTATAGGACCCAAAGGAGGAGAGTAAGCCAAATGAGGAGCAGTTTGAGCATGAGCAGTAACCAAAGTTATGGGTCCTCAACACTATAAGGACCATAAGGGAGTGTGAGAGGGAGACAGACTGGTGGACTCAGGCCCTCTCATCCCTGAGCCAAAGACAACAGGTTTCACATGAAGCACAGGATCCCCTCTCCTCTTGCCACCAGGTAAGAGGAAGGGACCTAAAAGACAGTGGGGAATGGAAACAGGTCCCTCCTCAGGGAGGCAGGCAAATCTCCTGCCAGCCTCCCTTGCCCCCCCAATTACCGCTGCACAACAGGTACGGGGCCTTGGAAATTGAGAGCCAGGCAAGTGAGGATGGAAAGGTAGGTCCACCTGAGAAGACATTCAGGGTGAATCAGTCAGCCCCACAGCTCAGGACTAGTTCTACCAAGAAAAAAAGGAAAGTAATTGTGGTAGGTGATTCCTTCCTGAGGGGAACTGAGGGCTCCATATGTCAACAAGATCCCTCCCACAGGGAAGTCTGCTGCCTCCCTGGGGCCTGGGTCAGGGATATCAGCAAGAACCTCCCTGGCCTGATGCAGCCCTCAGATTACTACCCGCTTTTGGTCATACAAGCTGGTAGTGATGAAATTTCAGAGAAAAGCCTAAAAATGATTAAGAAGGGCTTCAGGTCATTAGAGAAATTTGTTGCAGGATCAGGGACACAGGTAATTTTTTCCTCAATCCCTTCAGTGGCAGGGAGGTTT
>NW_010336918.1:0-358 GCF_000700745.2 Antrostomus carolinensis | reverse complement strand
CCACCCGGGGATTCCAGCTGCTCTAGCCAGCAAGTCAAAGTCAACTTCACTGGGGACCCAACTTAAATACTTCTATGCCAATGCATGTAGCATGGGCAGTAAGCAAGAGGAGTTGGAGATGTATGTGTGCCTGCAGGGATATGACCTGACTGGCATCACAGAGACATGGTGGGATGGCTCCCATGACTGGAGTGTTGGAATGGAAGGACACAGGCTCTTCAGGAAGGACAGGCAGGGGAGACAAAGAGGGGGTGTTGTTCTCTATGTCAACAACCAGCTGGAGTGTATGGAGTTCCACCTGGAGATGAATGAAGATCTGACTTAGATTTTATGGGTTAGGATTAAAGGGAAGGCAGGG
>NW_010336917.1:4624-8329 GCF_000700745.2 Antrostomus carolinensis | reverse complement strand
CGCTGTAGACACCGTTTTCGCTTACGCTGACGTTGGGGAGCGTCAGGGTGACGTGGTCGCCCCTGACCTCGCCCCGATCTGTGGTCTGGTAGTAGGTGCCTGCAAGGAGGAAGAGGGTGACCCAGGGCCCCCCCACACCCCCGGGACCAGCACCAGGCACCGTCTGGGAGCAGCCCCCACCCCACGCCTGCTCTCAGGGCCACTTGCCATTTCTTTTCCACATAACGTCCGTCTCCTTCCTCTTGAGGATCCTGGCAGAGAAGGTGGCTGGCTCAGCGATGTTCACAGACTGTGTGGCCTTCACTGTTTTTTTTGGAGGAGGAGCAGGAGCAGCAGTCAGCTCCCAGTGCACTCACACCTGAGGGCAGCACCAACACCCCAGACGAGCCAACCCAGAACACAGCCCTGGCCCAGCCCAGCACCCACCACACATTTCTACTGGGACATGATGACACGCCTGTCCATCCACCCCGTGTGGAAGCTCGGACCCCCTTGAGCTTCTGCAGGGACAGACACTCCCTTCCCGGCCCCACAAGCCCCTGTGTGCAGGCACCAAGGAGCGGGACAGGGCACCCTGCCCTCTTGCCAGCCCCAGTGCGGGATGCTGGTGACAGCAGCCTGGGGAGGTGACAGCTGGGACAAATCTGCATGGTGCACCCCGATTGCGGCCAGCCTGGGGAGGTGTGGGTCAGCTGCAGGCAGGGACAGCATGGGTGGGTGCGGGGCAGTGAGGGGAAGCAGACATGTGGAGGGCTGCACGCCAGCCCACGGGACCAATGGCTCTGTCATGGCTGTTTTCCTGATTTCCCAGGTGTTGGGGCGTGCAGCAGCAATGAACTCTCAGAGTATTAATGTGAGTCAGGCAGAGCCCAGCTTTGAGCCCGTATGTGACTATAAATATGTTAAGGCCTCGGAAACCAAGCCCTGGGTGTGCCAGGACAGACACAAAAGAGGGCACGGACGGGTGCTGGCTCTTGGAACCTGCCAGTGTGCCAGCTTGCACACACTAAAAGCAGCCACGCCAGGTCGGAGCTAAGGCACATCCAGTCCCGCATCCTGCCCGGGTGAGGCCAAGGGCCAGGAGGAAGGGGCACATGCCTCGGACACTTGGGGAAGGGCACCGCAGGTCATGCATCCCGGTAATTGTCCAGGTTCGCCTCCCTGCCTTCAGCAGTTTGCAGCCCAGGAGCTTCCTGAGCCATGTCTCACCCCTCTAGTTGGGATCTTTCTACCACGGACTTTGCAGTCTCTGGCAAAGGGCACACAGATGCGGCCCCCGTCCTGTCTCAATCTGTCTCAGTAGCCAGAGAGCCCAACACAACCCAACACACGTGGCTGCGCTGAAGTTTGTCTGCTGCTCCACCAATGCTCAGTAGTGTCCGCAGAGCTCATCCCTCTTCGGCAGCTCGGGGACAGCACTGCCACATCTGCTTGTTCAGTTGTTTGTAACCACGAGTGGCACACCAGTGGGGGCTTCCTTGAGTGACAAAAACCACAAACTAACTACGATTCTTGCTCCTTTTCTTGTAGTCAGTTATTTACCCATGCAGAGACCGCCCCTGCCACCCTCTGGGTCCAGAGTTGCTCCCAAAGAGCCTTTGAAAGGGAATTTTCTTAATTTTCTCTGGAACCCTGAACAGACAGCCTCATCCAGGTCACCTACAGCATCCTCACTGCTGCCGCCCCAGAGACCCACTGCAAACACATGATGCCTCTTCCTCAGGTACCACGTAACCACAAATTCTGCTCTTTATTACAGTTTCTACTAATTTGCCTGGGTCCAGTTTGGGTTCACAAGGCTGTAATTCCCCACCCTGAAAGCTTTAGGAAAGGCTGGTGTCCCACGAGCAGCCTTGCTGCCTGCCCTCTGCTCACGCCCCACAGGCAGCGGCACAGCCCTGCTCATGGCGAGCTCGGCCTGGCAATACTGCTCTGCTCCGTTCTGCTATTTATCGCCTGTCTCCTGCTGTCAGCGCTGGCATTTTAGACAGATCCCTGGAGACATTTCCCCAGCTTCTCTATCATGTACACAGATGCAAGAACAAAGAATTTTATATTTTTCTGCAAGGGCCTCTTTGACTATTCTAAAAACATAGGTTATTGCCAGTTTTAAACCCTTCCGAAATTCCTCCTCATGACCTTTTTGGTCTGTTTTTCTGTGTTTTCACAGCAAAACTTCCAAAGTTTGTCATCCTTCCTGTGTTATTCTTTGTGCATGACCTTTTGGGAGATGGCAGCTTTCCTCTAGCAGCATTCCCCACCCACTTCTTCACCACTCTGGCCTGCTTTGGTGTGCTCTTGGGCTTAACTTGAGAGATAATACGTGCCGAGCCTCCTTGGTGGGTTCTGTACACAGCCCTCCCTCCCCTTGCAAAGATGGGATTTTTTTATTACTGTTTCCCTTGATCCATCTTCCTCACCATTTTTTCCCCTTTTTTTTTTTTTTTTTTTTTTACTTCTCTAAACTAGACAGAGCAACAGCAGCTGGTTTGGCACTTGAAAAAAAGCCGGTGGTTTGGCACTTGGACACTGACCAGCTCCTCTGCAGCGATATTTTGGCCTGGCTATGGTGACCCAGGAGCAAGGGGCTGGCCGGGAGCCCCCCACCATGGGATGCCCCACCATCCCAACAGGACCACAGAGCTGTCACCTCTCCTGGGACTTATACAGGGGGACACCTGGGGGTGCAGAGCCCCCGCTGCACTCCTTGCCCCCCTCCACTGGCTGTTGGCCCCCCACACCGTCTCCCAGTGCCGCCACCTTACTCCCTCAGCACCTCTGCTTGATCAGACTGGCCAGCTCTGTTTCCGATTGGACCATTGGCATTTTTGGGTCCAGGCTCTGGCCAAGGATGCAGGCTGGTCCCTGCTCCTTGAGGGATGCTTGGAGCCTACTGGCAGCCTCTGTTCCCCAGCTTGGAGATACAGAGCTGCTCAAAGCGATATGCTAAAGCTGTGTTTTAACAAGAGCAGGGAAACTTGCATCCCCCTCATCTCATTCTCAGCAAAAAGTCGACTGTTTTAGCCAAAACTTTATAAATGAAAGCTAGACAGCATCCTGAGGCAAACAGCTATCACATAAAATTTAAATCCTAATAGTTTTGTGAAGTCTCAAGCACAGGGGGAGCGGTGGTCAGGCGAGCAGTGTGGGAGAGCACTGCCCTGGGCAGTATCCCTGCCGCTGGCCAGCCTAGGGAGACACTTTTGTCTTATATGGCCCAAAATGTGACCGGAGGACAAGAGCCCAGTGCCGCCCTCGGCTGCAGTGCACCCTGGCAGTGCCTCTCATGGAGACCCCACCATGTGCTACTGTGGCATGGTGCTTGCCAAGCGCCTGGGGAGGCTGCTGGAGACGCTGCCCTGTGCTACCTCTTGCCTGGGAGCCTGTGGCAGGGGCACGAGGCTGGAACTGCTCCCACGGGCTGCCCCCTGCCCTGGTTAATGATTTCCAGATCCCACCATCTCCTCCAAGGGCACCTGGCTTCCTCTTGGACCTTGCCCTGCTGCTGGGCACTGTGCCCAGCCCACGCTGCTGCCTGTCCCCGCACGCCTCCATGGGGCTCAGCCACGCTCCCCCAGCTGAACACCCCTTCCCTCTCCAACCCACTGGTGCCAGCAAACCCCAAACCTAGCCCATGGGTCACTGCTGTTCCCCTGCCATGCCGGCTGGCGCCAGGATTGTGAAACATGGGGCAAGCAGCTCCCG
>NW_010336917.1:3838-4435 GCF_000700745.2 Antrostomus carolinensis | reverse complement strand
CTTGGGGTGCGGCATCACGATCTTGTTCTCCCGCTCGATCTGCAGGTAGCTCACATCACGCTCCCCCATGACGCAGGAGAGGAAGAAATCGGAGTGGGACAGGCTCTGCACATTGGCGATCAGGGTGATGTCCAGGATGGCCCCTGGGGTGGGGAGCACGAGGGTGTGTCATGGCTGGACAAGGCCATAGCTGTCCCAGTCCTGCCTCAGGGCCAGACCCCCCGCCCAGATGTCACCCCCTTTCTAAGACATTTTCCAGGACCCTCACCCCAGACCAGGAGCCATGCCAGGGAACTGCCAGGTTGGGTGTAGACCCATTGGGATGGCACGGTGGGCATTTCTACTATCTTTATGGAGATCCCTGTGGGCTCAGCCCCCAGCCATGAGCCAAGCGTGCAGCAGTATGGGGGTCTCAGGACCCCTCCCCTCCCACAAGGTGCCTGCACTCCAGCCCCATGCTGGGGAGAGACAGGCAGGGGAGGGCACTGTCGGCCTCTGAGGTCTTCAAATGGCCGATGACAAAGCAGTGTTTCCTCCCTCCGAACCCTGCTCCGATGGTGCCACTGAGATCCCACAGCTGCCTGGTCCCACCAAGCC
>NW_010336917.1:608-2722 GCF_000700745.2 Antrostomus carolinensis | reverse complement strand
GGCCAGCCCGCACGGGAAGGTGGCTGCTGTCAGGGAGAAAACCCTCTATGCTGCAGTAAACATGTCTGGGAGGAAGTGGAAAGCAGCAGAAAGCCTGGCTTCCCCAAGTGCTTTCCCATGCACAGTGCCAGCACGGGCACCAGCACAGGCATGGCCCCGCTGTCCCCCCAGCCCCAGGGGGGTCCCACACCCAGCCCTCCTGTGAGGCTGTCCTGGCGTCTGGCAGGCTCCAGACTCTCTGCCTGGCAAATGGAAAGCGTTCCCCAGGAAAACACCATAAGCTTCACCCACCAAACATCATGCTGCTTCACAAACCAAGGGGTTCCCACGTGAAAGCCAGGGCTGCCAGGGAGCAAGCCTCATGTTTTGGTCTGTCCCAAGCCCATGTCGTATCCGGCCAAAAATCTAAAGCACACATGGAGAGGAAGGGGAAATCCATTCATCGCTTCCGACTATTTACAGTGCGCGCAGTGTGCTGAGGGAGGGATGGCAGCAGACAGGGTCTCCCCCGGCACAGCCACCCAGACACCCTGCAACAGGAGGGATGGAGAGGTGCCAAAAAAGGTGGACACCCAATGCAACTGCCCCTATTTGCCTGGTAAACTAAGCACAGTGTTTTGCCATGGGCTGTGTGTAGGCGAGGGGCTCTGTTTTTGGGAGACCTCCAGGGAACTTGAGGCACAATCATAATGTAAAGGCAGAGCACGAGGCTGTCTGCAGGGGTACGCACCGGGGCTGGGCAGCTGAGGCTGGTCTCTCCTGCCATCCGTGCCCTCCTGGGGAACCCCACATCCCCGTTTGCCTGGCCAACCCCAAGCTCATTTGCAAGCGCGTTGCATCAGGGACTCATCCAGGCACTTGATATAGCTGCAGAAAGGGGACAGATACACAAATCAATAAATAAATGGATTCTTCCCCTAGTTCACTGGCTGTAGAGGCCAGTCATGCTCTGAACCATAATTGCCATCATGCCACTGTGTGCGCCTGGGGAAGCAACTCGTTTTGTGCTCCCCCAGCAGCCCGCAGAGATGTGAGTTATGATGCACTCTGTGAAATGTCCTCCGACATGAGGATCCGTTTGAGGACAGGATTATTTACCCAAAACAGACATGCTTTATGGGAAGGCTTTGCAACTGTGGGCCCTGCAGTGTGCCCCTCCAGGGAGCACAGCATTGCTCCTCCTACTGCCCGAGGGGAACGGGGGCATTGCTTTGCTCTTTTGGGGAATGGGAGCCATTTGGGGTCAGCTCTCTACAGCAGGTGATACCCAGGAGATCTCAGGGATCCATCGAGGGATCTGACCTAAGCTGATTTGTCCCTTTGTATTTTTTCTAGGAACATCTGGATAAAAGGTGTCTTATCTGTGCAGATCCCTTGGGTTAGAGGTGGGGTAAGGAAACCTCTCTGGGGGGTTTTGTGGGGAGACCCAAACAGGACCCTACAGCTCCAGTTTAACCTTATCTATCTCCAGAGGAGGAACCAGGCAGCTGGGTGCAGCCGAGCCCAGCCAAAGCAGCCCACCACGCTTGCTCTCCTGTAATACAGAAAGCTCCAGTGGCCCAACCCACAGCAGAATGAAAGCACCTGAATTTCTGCTGAATTCACAGACCTCAACTTTTTTGCTGAATCATGGCAGACTAAAAAAAAGAGTGACAAAAATACCCCTTTTTGTTATCATTTGCACATTCTAATACACGGCACCACATGCCAGAAACCATAATGCACCGATACGTTTCCTGATAGGAAAGGCAAACGCCCTGTGAATCCACCGTCGGGCTGGGCTGCCTCAGCAACATTTTCTAGCCCTGCTTTTCTGGCCATTTGGTTTCTTTTATGTGCACAGCGGTTCCTGAGGAGGCCCTGCAAGGCCACACTAAGGGCTGCTGCTGCCAGGCATAAGAGGTCGCATCGGCAGGGCAGCTGGGGAGCCCGCAGCTGTGCTGGTGTCCACCACACGCTTGCAGGATCAAGGATGGGCTGCTGGGAAGCCTTTTCCCAGAGGAAAGGGTGGGACGCACGGCCGTGGAGGAGCTGGCCTTGGCAGCTGGGGGAAGCGGGGCCACCCTGTCCCCGCCACTGCTGGGGTGGAAACTGCAGAGCCCCAGCACTCTTGT
>NW_010336917.1:0-509 GCF_000700745.2 Antrostomus carolinensis | reverse complement strand
AGGGAGAAGGGAAGAGAGCTTGGTTCTCCCTCCTGCTACAGAGGCAAAGCTGGGAGCAGGCACTGCCAGCACTTCTGCCTGGGCTGTGGCTCTGCCAGCCCTCACCCGCTCACCTACCCCAGCACCCGTGGGCATGGGAGCACTTCCCACCCAACCGTGTGCCAGTAAATGCCAGAAAAGTGCTGCTTTGATATAATTTCCCATCTTTTCTCTGACTCCATGGCAGGCCTGGCAGGGAGCACTATTGAGTGACTGTGCAAGGGGTGCTGGCGGTGGTGGGGCATGCGTGTCCTCGGGGACCTCCACAGGAGTCCTGGGCTCCCCAATACCAGAAAGCCAATACCACTGAGCCACTGATGAGCCCAAGGACCTGCCTGTTTGCTGCACATTTTAAACACTTTTCTGCCTGAATCCCAATGATTTTTATTTTCCTGTAGGCAATCTTCCTGCTGCCTCAGCCTCAGCTTCTTCAGCCGAGGCTTGCTGTGTGCTCTTGCCCTGGGTGTGTG
>NW_010336916.1:5928-6588 GCF_000700745.2 Antrostomus carolinensis | reverse complement strand
TGCTCCCTCAGCCCCAGAACCAGCCCTCCCACCCCAGCCCTGCAGAGAGAGCACCCAAACCTGCTCAGGGGTCAGCACAGCACCCACAGTGCCACAGGGAACAGCTTTCCCCACCGCCCCTGCCTCCTCGGGCTGTCCCAGGGGACCAGCACCCTGACCCGGGCACAGACACCCCTCCCCTGGGTGCTGCACCCAGGTGAGGACTCCAGATTCCTCCCACAGAGATAATGAGCTGCTTTTTAATTAGCACTGGGGTCACAAACAGCTTTTTTTTCGACCAGCTCTATGCAAACCCTCAGACCACAGCAGCACTTCAGCCTCCACCGCCACCACCCCTCTGCCCAGCACAGGGGAGCACCCCAGCAAGCCCCCCAGCACTGGGAGCTGTGTTATATCCCAGTACAAGCCAACACCCCAGCTTCCAGCTCCATCCCGAGGGTGACAGCGCTGCCTGCAGCAGGCTGAGACCGAGCACAGCTCATTGCAGGCATGGCCAGAGCAGCACGGGCAGAGCAGTCGGACCCACCTTTGAAGAGATAGTCGTACTCATCGTCCTTGCCCCGCATCTCGCCCAGCACCACAACCCCACTCCCACTGGGCAGACTGGGATTTCCGGCCCTTACCCAGCCCTGGCAGGGGCTGTCCCCTGTGCCCCTATTG
>NW_010336916.1:4138-5842 GCF_000700745.2 Antrostomus carolinensis | reverse complement strand
CGGCTGCTCCCATGGGTGAGGGCTCAGCTCCCTGCTCAGCACCATCACGCTTTCCCAGGGGATTTGGGGTGTGTTGCACTGGGGTGTCCTCATGCACAGCACTGCATGGCACCAGGGAAAGGCCACCACCACCTGCACGGGTGTCACCAGTGGGGACAGTCACGGCCACGTTCCCCACGCAGAACCACGGAAATGAAATGGGAGCTGGGCTGGCGTGTCCTGCACGGTGCAAAGGGACAGCGGGTGCCCAGAACTAGAGGAACATACGGAGAATCCGGCCGAGATTCTCCCATTTCCGAGGGATTTCAGATCACTGGCTGAGGCCAAGGCACAGTTTGGATGAATGGCAAACTGCCAGCTGTCCCCTAGGAGCCATCGAGGGTCTGGGGTTGTGGACTGGGAAAGGCTGTGTGGGGAGGGGGCACATGGGGACCATGGCATCAGGCTGGGCTGCTGCGGTGGCCACCATCTCCAACACATCACAGGGGTGGGGACCAAGGGATGGGACCACAAACACGCAGGAATTCCAGCTCAGCAAACCAGCATTTCGCAAGTCCTTTAATGATTGTGTCACCGTTGTGCTGGACACGGAGCTGCTCCCAGGCCCCTTGGCACCGGGCTCTGCCCTGAGCCCCATCCCACCGTGCAGACAGGAAGGACCTTCACTAGGTCCTGCTGTCACGCTTGTCCCATGTCTGGGATGGGGACAGGGGTCTGCCGAGGGCTGAGAGCTGCCTCTTCGCTCCTTAGGGCTTGGGATGACCCTGGTGGGGATGGACACCTGTGGGGACAGCTACCTCCCAAGTGTGTGGCACAGGGTGGCCCCACAGGAGCAACCCCAGGACCAGATGCAATTGGAGAGGTGTCCATTGCTGGCACAATCCTGGCCAGAACCTCCTGGCTCCTTCCCCAGTGGTGCCACTGGGGTGACCTGCTGCTGGGAGGTCCCTGTGTGACCATGGTGACACTAATCAGGGCCCAGCAAAAACGAAGCAGACAGAGCAGAGCTCCCAGCACTGGTGCTTCTCGCTGTTTATGGCAGAATTTGGCCACTGTCCGGGCTGCTGGTCCCCACTGCACCAGGACGGGGTTGGCACGGTGAGCTGGGTGACACCAGCCTGTGCTGGTGGCCAGTTGAGTCTGAGTGGAGACAAACCCAGCTCGACGCCACTGGCATGTCCTGGGGCTGCAGGGGGGTCCCCGGGGACTTCCCGGGGTGCCCACCCAGCTCAGAGGGCCACGCAGCACGGGCGCCTCTCCGTCTGCACCGAGGCCGCGCTCTCCGGGCTCTCACTGGCAAGTGACACCGTGTTGCTCTGGCCACTCCTCTGCTTCTGCTTCTGCACTTTGTGGAAGATCTCTGCAAAACAAGAGGTGCCAGGCTGGGGGTCTGTGTGTCAGGGTCCCCCAGGGTTCCCCAAGGAGGCAGGGACAGCTCTGAGCTGGCAGCCCATGTTGCTAGCCTGCTGGCCAGTGTTTGCCATGTGGGTGGCTCTTGTTCCCCTTGATGCAGCAGAGAGGATGAGTTGAGGGGTGACAAGGGAGCACCCTACACTTAGGCAATTTCCTCTTGCCCAACCTGAGATTAGAGCCTCACCCTGTGCCGGGGCTGGCAGCTCGCCGGGCACTACAGAGCCCGGCACACGGCACACGGTGCACCTCACCGCCCTCCTGCCTGCCATTCCTGGTGAGGTCCTCCTGGCT
>NW_010336916.1:3875-4080 GCF_000700745.2 Antrostomus carolinensis | reverse complement strand
TGAGTCAGGAGCCCAGGACAACAGGAAGGGGAACTGGAGATTACAGGGGGAGAAGGAGCCCCCAGGGCTTTGGGGATGCCCCAGGGGCGGTGAGAACAAAGCCATGGGGTGCGGAGAGTGAAACGCCCAGCAGGAAACCAAACCAGCCAGAAAGACAACACCGAAACCAGCCCCAAAGAGCTCAGGTGGAGCAGGGCAGGGGAGA
>NW_010336916.1:3383-3680 GCF_000700745.2 Antrostomus carolinensis | reverse complement strand
GAGAAGAGTCCCCCGAGCTGATGCAGACCCCGGCGAGGGCACAGCTCCACTTCCAAACCCCTTTAGAGATGTTCAGGTGCCCACGTTGGTGCAGGTCCCCGCTATCAGGCGGGTTCCCAAGCCCCCAGCCCCATGGTGGGGTGCCAGCCCGTACCTGCAAACATTTTCGCCTCTTCCATGGGCACCTCCCGAGCCTGCGCCAGGTCGGTTTTGTTCCCCACCAGCATGACGACGATGCTGGCCTCAGCATGGTCATACAGCTCCTTCAGCCAGCGGTCCACCACATCGTACGTCTGG
>NW_010336916.1:2905-3266 GCF_000700745.2 Antrostomus carolinensis | reverse complement strand
CCCACAGCCCCCCGGTAATACCTACGGGAGAACCTCACCATCACGCCATGCTCCAGACACCCCCTACACCATCTTCACTGATGGGGCTCAACTACAAGACCACCACCACCCAGGTACCAGGGGAAACCTTGATTTTAGGCATCTCATCCTTACGCGGAGGTGATGGCACGGTACCGCTCCAGCCCGGCCGTGTCCCAGATCTGAGCCTTCACCACGGCGTCTCCCACCAGGATGGTGCGGGTGGAGAACTCCACACCGATGGTGGTGCGGCTGTCGTGGTTGAACTCATTGCGGGTGAAGCGAGAGAGTAGGTTGGTTTTGCCAACCCCGGACTCTCCAATCAGGACAACTGTAGAAGGAA
>NW_010336916.1:2466-2858 GCF_000700745.2 Antrostomus carolinensis | reverse complement strand
GTGGCCTCAAAAAACCCTCCCTCCCCCGGCCCACCCCAGCCAGTGGCTCGTTGCCTCAGCGGTGTGGCAGCCGGACCGCCCCAGCTGCTGGCACAGGGTCCCCGTTGCCAGATGACCCCAGACACAGAAGCCAGGCAGGTCTAACACCCTGCGCTGTCACTCCTTCGGCAAACGGGGGTCCTGTCCCTGCGTCATGAGCTCTCAGCCCCTTGAGTGGGGCTGAGCCACCTCGGCTGAGCCCACCCACACTCCCCGCCTGCTGGGGTGGCCCCGGTGCTGTTCGGGGGTGTCATGGCTACCAGGCTCTGGGGAGCAGGAGCAGGGTGAGGTCGCTGGCCAGCCCCATGTCACCGTGGGTAGGGACCACCCAGGACTGGTGGCACCCCAGAGAC
>NW_010336916.1:1496-2402 GCF_000700745.2 Antrostomus carolinensis | reverse complement strand
ACACCAGGACCCCACACCTGCAGAACTCAAGCTGGGGGGCATGAGGTTGTGCCCCTGTTTCTCCAGCCCAGGTTTGACCCCCATGTCCTCTGTGTGTGTCACCACTCAGGTCACCACAGCAGAATGACTTTTAAATGCTCTCGAGGGTTAATGGGCTCACACAGCATTTATGTCTCAAATGTCCAGCTCTGCTCCCACCACACACCAGCACTTTGCCCGGTGTCCCACACGTTCAGCCTTGGGGTGGCCATGGGTCGCCTTGTGGCCAGTCCCAACCTCGCTGCCATCAGGCAGGGATGTGGCCAAAGCCCATGTCCCCTCCCCAGTCCCCTGACCCTTTGCTGCTCCTAGCACACATTGGAGCTGCAGAGAATGTCAACAACATCCCAGCTGGGGACACAGAGCCCTGGGGGGGTTGCACCCCAATTCCCACCCCACACCCCTGGCTTCCTGCCCCATCCCTTTTGGCAAAGGTGCCTCCCTGTCGAGGAGCGAGCGGGATCCAGGGGACCAAATGGGATCCGGGGGAGCAAGTGGGGTCTGGGGGAGCGACGGCAAGGCCGGAGGAGTTGGCGGTGGAGCACGGCCAGTTGACTCAAGGGGTGGGACTGGGCGTCGCGGTGCAGGTTGGGCAGGTAGTGTCACCCCTGGGACCGTCACGGGGCGGCCGGAGGAGGTCCCTGTCGAGGAGCGAGCGGGATCCAGGGGACCAAATGGGATCCGGGGGAGCAAGTGGGGTCTGGGGGAGCGACGGCAAGGCCGGAGGAGTTGGCGGTGGAGCACGGCCAGTTGACTCAAGGGGTGGGACTGGGCGTCGCGGTGCAGGTTGGGCAGGTAGTGTCACCCCTGGGACCGTCACGGGGCGGCCGGAGGAGGAGTCGGGGCATGATCCTGGCTGCTGAGGCT
>NW_010336916.1:373-1315 GCF_000700745.2 Antrostomus carolinensis | reverse complement strand
AAACTGGGGAAGGAAGGGAGCCCCCACCTCCCCCCGAATACAGCCAGGCAGTGGTGATGTCCCCACTCAGCCCTGTTGTCCTCACTCCCCCTTGACACAAGCCCCTCGCATCCCCTGCCCCATTTTTCCCTGGCCCATCCCAGAGCTCCGGGCACCCCAAAGCCCTGCCCAGGACACCGCACGTGCATTTTAACCCCAGCTCCTCCTTTTACTCACAAAAGACACAAAAGGACACAAACATCAGACACATTTTTATTCCCCCCACACACATATTTTTTTGCTCCCCACACCTGATTTTTAAAGGCCACACTAAAGCAAGACCAAGCTCTGGGATGCCCATGGGGCCCCCACCCGCACTGGTGACAGCGTTGAAACAAGGAGCCTTTGCAGGGTGACGTGTCCAAGCCCCTCCGCTCCCGTGCTCAGGATGCAGCCACCTGCGTGAGCGGCTCCTCCAGGTACTGGACCAGCGCCTGCGCCTGCGAGCGGAGAGCGACGTTGAGGTGGATTTTGTAACCCACGTGCCCACCACCCACTTCTTTTCATTTATGTTTCATTTTAGAGCTTTCAAAAGGTGTGGTGTGGCACCTGGGCTGGTACAGCCTCTGCAAGGAAAGAGGCATCCCAGGCACCACAGCTTCCTCCACCACTCCCATCCTCATCCTCCTCAATAGCTCTTTCCCATCCCTCAGCAGGGACACAGCCCTGCAGTCCCCCCCCGGCCCCCTCCCCACTGGCATTACCTTGGCCTTCAGCATCCCAAATCCAACGGTCTCCTTCGCGTACATGCAGAGCAGCAGGTTTGCCACCCGGGTGATGGCCACCCGTCCCTCCTGCCCAGGGAGAAACAGCACCCATGGAAGCCCTGGCAGGGTTCCGGGGGACCCCCAGAGCCACGGTGGTGTGGGGATCCCCAAGGAGGGGAGGGCAGCCCCCAGCCCC
>NW_010336916.1:0-312 GCF_000700745.2 Antrostomus carolinensis | reverse complement strand
CATAGGCCACCCAGATGTTGCTGGCGATGGCCGCGGTGACCCTGGCATCAGTGTCCCCGTAGCCTGAGTAGGCGAGCAGGGACCCCTCGTTGTTCAGGAGCCTGGAAATGAGATGAGGGGGCAAACTGGTGCCTCTGAACCCAGTGGGGCACCAGACCCTGTAGCAGTGCCAAGGGGCAGAGCAAGCCCCCTCCCTCAGCCCAGTCCCTCCCCCTAGTACCGCTCCCAGCACACCCCAGGTTTGCCGGGGATTTGGCAGGGAGTGGGGGGCTTCAAAGCCTGGGGGGGCCCCAGTCCCCAGCAGGGCAGTGT